>NW_027152062.1:129779-199767 GCF_004359215.1 Bremia lactucae | reverse complement strand
GGTAGCAAGCTCCACATGTCGACCGCAGATCATCCCCAGACCGATGGCCAAACAGAACGTGCCAATCGGGTCGTGGCGGATGTCTTACGCACTATAGCAACTCCCAAAGAGTGGAGCAAGCAATTGCCCTTTGTGGAGTTCGCTATAAATAACAGTGTCCACGCCAGTACGGGTGAGACACCGTTTTATATTAACGGACTGCGCCATCCTCGGACGCCAGTCTCGTTTGTGCGCAGCCCGAGTCTTAGTGGGGGAGGGCCCCTCACTATGCTCGGTGCGAAAGAGGGACATAGTTTCGTCAATATGACGATGACCCATGATGGTATCATCTCAAAGCTGAAACTTGCCCTAGTGACCCTGCCAGTTTAGCAGTGGTCAATAAAAATGCGTCTTGTGACCGACCTCTTGGCGGTATCATAGGCGAGTTTGATGCTAAAAGCGTGAGCGAGGCTCAACGCTTTATGGATGAGCGATTAGCCATCACACGTAAAGTCCGTGACGCAATGGCAAGCGCACAGGACAAGCAAAACGAATATGCGGACCGAAATGGTCGCAAAAATAATGAACGCTTTAGAGTGGGTGAAAAAGTACTATTAAGTACTGCTACCTTACCTAAAAATGCAATTTCTGTACTACCTGGAGGTACTACGAAGTTGTTGCCGCGTTTCATTGGGCCCTTTACGGTGGTGGAAGAGGTTGGAGACCTAAATTATAGGCTCATCCTTCCCCCGTATATGAAGACACACCTCGTATTTACGTGGGTCGTCTGAAACGGTATGTAGAACCAAATGAGGTCACATATCCCCATCTGGCTGAGGAGACCGATGGTGATGCCGACTGTGAGTCGAGCGTCGTTCGGGTGAGGGGGACGGTGAAGGCGAAAAGCTATCGGACCGAGTCCTCCCTCCACGAACAGGACTTGGAGAGCGAGGGACATCACGCGAGTAACGCGGATCCCTCAGCATTATCCGTTCAAAAAGGTCCAAGCGAGTCTTCAGGCGTTCATAACCCTGACCAGCCTTCGCTCGGACATCAGCGAGATCCGAGGTCAGTCGTGAGACTTGACCCTCGAGATCCGCAATACGTCGTTCAGCAGCGCTTAACGCATGTAACTGAACGGACGAAGGTAAGGCAGCCGCGAGTAGGTGGGCGAGATCGCCACTCCTATCGGGCGCCACCTGCACTGATGGATGCGGGTGGGAATCAACGCTTCCTTGTTGGAAGGTTGCTTGCCCACCGCTCCGTGAGGCAAGGGTATCAGATCCTCGTCCAATGGAATGGTTACCCGAAGAGTTTTGACTCTTGGGAACCGATCGATACCCTACGTATTGATGTGCCCGGCTTGGTGGCTGCCTATGAAAGGAGCACCAGCTGAGGCCACTTCGCTAGTCTCAAGTTGACTAGCAGAAGTAGCGTTTTGAGAACAAATAGGGGGAACAGTACCGCCCATGATTTCTTTCACACGCAAGCGGGCGAAATTAATTCGCAGCGACCGCTATTTCATCGCATCGGAATGCGGATGACTGTGGCGCAAGAATTCCGCCTCGTATCGGTCGGACGTTACATTCGAACGCAACACGACCGGGATCGGAATAATACGCCCAAGCCTTTTTTCTGAGCCCTCCATGATTTAAAGACGCCATAATAATCATGTGTGTCTACAAGAGCGCGCTCTAGGAGCGACGCTCTTGGCCCGTTTAAACGAGGTCAGTTAGATGGAGGGGCATCTTTGGTATGCCACCCGTCACATAGCCACGTTCTAAACGACTGGCTCATGACACCGACTGAGCACGTTCACGTGTCGTCGGCGGAGCTTTAGGCTCCGAATCCTCTATGTCAGAACCATTATAGATTATGGTCTGAGCATAAGGCGTTGTGGTTATACCCAACGGAGAAGTGGCTGCGCCTTTATGGGTAGCGTTCTCATTACCTGTCGCTGCGCTTTCAAGCGTAGACGACGAGACAGCATTCGTAAATGTTGCTGTCTCCATGTTGTGAGCCACGAGAGAAGTTTGGATGAGCAATAATGCGCCACCATACTTCCTCATGAGCTCGTTGTCATATCTCTTCTATGAGGTGACGGCAACGGTGTCAACTTATTGTAGTCGACAATGAGCGACGGATCAACATCCTTACTGTTAAGTTGGGATGGATCCTTAAGTTCAGATGCACTTGATTACTCATATCCAGACCCTTTCTGTCACGTTCTTAGTGGCAGCTTATTCAAGTACCTCCAAGCGTTATTCATTGTCAACTCAATCCACAAGGCCATTCTCATCTTCCATATTCGACTTGCTGATTGGTGAAATGCCTTACGGGATAGGTCGTTAACGCGACAGCAGCAGTAGATGTCGGCGTTTCAACTAAGACATTGGACGCTGCCGGCGTATTAACGCGGTGCGTGCGCTTGGGGCGTGGTTGAAGAGTGTCTTCGCATACGTCCCGCCAACATTGTTCCTTTTAGGTGGCATCTCTGGCGCCGTGTATGCAAACACAGGTTGCTAGAGTGACTGAGAGAACTAGCGGCCTGTAAAGCAGCTCGCAGTTTCTCCTTCCTCTTTGACGAATTTAAAATGTAAATTCGTTCTTAAAAGGGGGATGGCGTCACGGCTAAAGTTGCCTTAACGTTACACATGCCCCGTTAAGTACACTTGGTGTACTTAAGGGGATGGTCAATTACTTCTATAAAGTAATTAGACCCACCACTTGGGTGTGGTTCACATTGTGACCAACCGTTGTGTATGTGATCACACGGTGCACTCACATTAAGAGGGATGACGCCTAGCATCATCCGTCATGACGGCTAGCGTCAACCGTTACGCGAGGTATCTAGAAAGATACGCACGCAATACAATATAGTGTTATCTACAGAGATGACATTTTGGATTGTTAAAAAAGGTATTTATTTTTAATACGAATAAATATAAATCAGTCTGAAAACTACTTCCTACGTGGTAAGGGCGCACGAGGAGTCGGTTCACCGCTCCCGTGACGACACTTTACTAAAGTGCTTAAGACACGGGCCCGCTTACAGTATGTGTACAGCATCGATCGTTTTGATGCGCCCTCGTCTACGAACTCGGATAATTCACGAGCTCCACGATCCCCCAGCCGGAGGCCAGAGGCCATCTGGGCCGCGAAAAGACTTTTGCGGCTGTTTCCAACAGTTTCTAATGGCATCCCTTGTATAAGTAGGTGCGGGAGTGAGTGTGGACCTGCAAAACCTGCCAGCGTGTGAAGTCGTCGCCGCTGTTGCAGGCTCCCCTGCGACCACTTTCAATTGCCTCAGAGGCATGGCACTTGATTTCTATGGACCAAATATTTGGCCTTTTGCCAGATGACATAGGCTTCATGTACATCTTGTTTTTGTTGATTACTTCAGTAAAATGAGTCATCTCATTCCTCTTATGGCGCAAATCGCCGCGGCTGAGACCGCAAAGCACGTCTTCGACGAGGTTTACCGTCATCATGGTTCCTCGGAGCCCATTGCGCCCGACCGCGATCCACGGTTCACTTCCGCCTTCTTGCCTAAACTGATCAAGCTTCTAGGAACTACATTGCTGATGTCTACGGCGGCCTATTCGGAGACGAATGGCAAACTGATTGGTTCTCAAAGACGTTCTTAACAGCAATGCGACATCATTTTGAAGCTCATTTTTGCCGCTTGCTGAGCCCGCGCTCAACAATGCTGAACAAGCGTCAACGAGTTTGACTCTTTTCTTCGTTTATAATGCGCGCTTCCCTCGTGATCCAGCCAACTACGCTTCGCGACCATCAGGCCGTCCGATTGGTGACGTCGCTGTGACCGACTTCATGCTGCACGGAAGTCATTTGACCGATCTGTACGGGATATGCTTCAGACGTCCGAGGACAAACAAAAGGAGAGCGCGTAAGATTTGAAAGAAAGAATTTGAATTATTTATATCCATAAAATCACGTACTCTTGTCGACCGATGGCATAAGAGGCTTAGCAGTGACGAAATTGGGAGCGAGTAAAATCTCTTCAGGATTTACTGGACAGTTTATGCTACTTAAAAGGATTGGGGAAGCCTACACTTCGACATTCCCACGTCCCTGCGACTACACCCGACGCTCTACGCCGTGCGATTAAAAGCGCATCTTGAGGCTACAATTTTCGAGTCTGCTCAGCAGGCTGAGTCAGTAGCTCTTAAATCGAGTGTCCAAACTGTCGAACCCGGTGCTGAGCCGACATCGTGCAATACTGCGATCCAGCTTGCGGGTGACTGACAATGCGGCGCTCTAGCATCCTCACATGGTCGAGCATATCGTGATTCGACTAATATTTCTCAGTCGCAGACCGCCCTGCTTGCGCAGCGCACTCTGACGCTCCATCCGCTTCGAGCTGAGCGTCAGTAGCTCGGTTCGTCGCGGCATCCAAGTCGTCCTGGGTGACCGAAACAAAAGCAGTATCATCGCGACGGCCAACCCCCCCCCTTTTGGCTGCGGGTGAATACCGCTGGATCGTCGATGGAATTTTTGCCCGTTCGAATCCATCGAGCGCGTCCGATCATACGACAAATGGGGAGCGCGTGATAAAATCGCGATCCGCTACCGGTTTCGCTGGTTCGGGATTCCCTCAGAGAAAATTACATTGGAACCTCGTCCCTCCGCGTTCGAGAGTTTGAAGCCAAATTATTGTTGGTCGCTGAGAACCCCGAGTGTAACGGGGTGTCCCGTTACATAATTATTATTTCTTGTAAATGGAATAGTTAATATTTTTTCTATGAGAGCAATAAGTAAAGAAGTACCAAATTATTATCTTTATTAATTTTAACTTAATAGTTCCTTTATTATAAAATTTGATAATTTGACGCAATATGACATCAGTTCTATTGCTTGATTAATTTAAGTATGAATCGACCCAGCTATTCGTCACAAGACACGATTGTGAGGTGCGCAAGTAGGTGCCATACATTGTTAGTTATTAATATAATAAAGTCAGTGGAAGATAGAAAATCGTTTGGTAGGAAGTTAATATATTAACATAGTTTTACTTTTTCTCTATTCAAAAGCCTTAAAATTTTCCTTTGGCAGCGTAGACTTCTTAGCTACTTATTATCTTCCTGTACATGAAGTAGTCGAGGTGAACGGACTACGAAGTGCTACCAGGTGAACAGGGCACACTTTGCTAGTACTGATAACAGTACTAGTCAACCATCACTGATTACAGTGAAGGTGGTGTTTACGCACGTTCCATCCAACATGGACATGTTGACTGAAGAAGGAGGAAGCTTCCAAGCTCAAGGAGGGTATCACGCAACGCGTGAAAAACTCACTCATTTGAGTGACCTTAAATGGAGAGTGAGAGTTCGGTCGTAGGCGGGCCAGCCGTTGGCGCCATGCTGTTCACTCTGAACACAGATGAACAACATGCCGCCATAGCCGAGTCCAGACAACATGAACTCGACGGGGTCCAGGAAAAAGTAGCCTTGCTTCACCAGCAAGAACCTCAATGTTAAAAGGACAGGGTGCTTTACAGTTAGAACTGTTACAGAAGCATTTACATGCTGCTAGCGGGCCAACACTTTCGCGTCGACCCGAAAGCTTAAAGATAGAAATCTCTAAGTTTATGGCGGTTGAAAGCGACTCGCTTTTAAGATGGTTTGTCAAATTAGACGACGCCATTGACGCTTGCCGCATCAATGATGATGCGACAAAAGTGAATTTTGGCATATCCAACTAGTCGGACGTGCCAGATCTTAAGCTTTAGGGCTCGAGCCTTACGACCCATTGGTCTTGGGTCTTACGAGGTCTTTAAGACCCGGTCAGGCAAGCATATGAGCCGTCGGGTTCCGAATTTAGGGCTCGAGCCGAGCTCCTGGATTTGAAGCAGGGCAAGCGTGATCTTCACGCTTATGCCCAGCATTGGTCAGTTGTATCGTAAGTCATACAATTGATGAACAAACACAGGTAACGGTGTTTATCAAAGGTCTTGTAGACGGTCCTGTTAGGATCCACCTGTTACGGCTTGAACTAGAGCTGCTCGACCAAGCGATTTCTATAGCGGAACAGGAGGACTTCAGCCTGAGACAGGCTTTCGTCCACTTTGGAGCCTATCGTGCACATAGACGACAAGAAAACGGAGGTCCAGAACCCATGGACCTCTCGTATCTGGAGAGCGAGAAACCTCACTCTTCAAGATACAAACGGTTACGAAAATAAAATTCGTTGTCAAAAGACGGGACACTACGTCTTATAATTGTAGTGATCCACGCCCAGTGCCTAGAAACACTGAGCGAAACGATCGAAATCCCGCTAGGAAATGCGGAGGACGCGGATCCGACTCGGTTGAAAATCGCAACGGCAAGGTGGATCGTAAGAAAGCGGGCGGGGTCAGTAGTTGCAGGCGCCTTCCTGATTCATCAACGTCAAAAGAATTTGCATGCCTTTTGACAGAAGTTGCTCCTCACACAGAAACATTGTGTTTAACTTCCCCAGGTGGTGAAGTTAACCTCATCATCTTGTAATTTATAGTGGCACATAAATTGCCACTAAAGTCCCAAGTCGATTGTGGGGCGTCGAACAATTTTATTCGACGCCAATCGCTAGACGACCACAGACTCAAATTTAATGAGCGCGATAACCCTCCAAGTTAGGATGACAGTGCGCCTAGCAACAGGCGCATCTGTGACGGTAAATATAAGTGTAGTGGGATCCAACCCACGCTAAAGGGTAAACAGCACGATGATGATTTCATCGTACTAGGCTTGGATAACACATTTAATGTCATCCTAGGATTACCATGGCTCAAAAAGTACGAGCCATGCATAAATTGGAAGCATCAAGCCGTGCGATCCCTGCCTCTCGTTCATCAGATGACCATCCGATGAAGGCCTTGGAGCGTCCACAAGCGTGTGGATGCCGTACAGAGTGAGCGCGATGGTCTCACTTGTGGTTCGATCATATTTTTGCACGACTGCAGAAGATCTCAGTTTGAATACCCATCACACTGTGGAGTAAGATCCCGACGGGCAAAGTCAAGCAGATATGCGTACTTGTCACAGATGACAGGTACGTGGCCGATATTCGGTCAGCAATAGTATTTCCTGAGACGAACGGGTTCTCAACAGCTCATCGATGGACGAAAGTGTCCTCGATGAGAAGACTCGGATGGAACGTTTTATGTCCCAATCCTGGAAGTATTTGAAGATAAATTCTTTATATAAAGATTTAATCGTTTTCAAAGATGTATTCTAGAAATGCATGGTACGTAATCTAGGAATGTAGCAGTGGCCATTGCCTCGTGAACAAGTATTAGCGATCGACATTATCTTTGCCGATCGCTTAGCAGCGGGCCATGTGAGGGAGTCAACCTCCCCACATAGCTCTCCGAGCTTCCGTGTGCGTATAACAACAGAAGGGTGGCGGATTTAGCATGCGACCAATAAATTGACCTCTGCAACGATACCGGCTCAAACGCCGATACCACAAAAAGACGTAATCATTGATGGTATGCCAAAGGGTACGATCTTTTCGTCAATAGATCTGATGGATGGATTCTATCAGATCCTAATGCGTAAACAGAACATCCCGCTCACAGCAGTAAGTAACCCAAGCGGAATGCTATGGGAGTGGGTAGTTATGCCACATGGACTTAGTAATGCTCCTGCGACGTTTAACAGATGTGTAACCGATCTGTTGAGAACGAAGCGGGATTTCGCACCGAGTTATTTTGATGATGTCTTCGTTCATAGCAGATGCATTGACGGAAAGTCGGACGTTGATATACAACTTGCCCACGTGCGAAAGGTTCTTAAACTTAATGTGTAGGCACAAGTTGTGTGCAAATCTCAAGAAGTGTAAAATCGCTGCAAGCGAAATTCCAGTTCTTAGGTGCATTGTGGGTAAAGACGGTGTAAGCCCGGATCCGAAAAGGTCATGGCGATCACCGACTGGCCTGTGCCAGCCGATGTAAAAGGACTTCGAAAGTTCCTCGGCTTAGCGTCGTATCTGCACAAGTAATTACGCAATAACGCCAAAATGACAGTACATATTTCTTCTTTGATGAAGAAAAATGTAAATCGGTAATGGAACGCGGATTGTCAGCGTTCCTTTGAGGGTATCAAGCAAAGCTTGAACACTCGCCAATCGTGGCGATTGCTGACCAAGGAAGAACATTTCTTGTGGTCAGTGACTCCAGCAATTTTGCAATCGGCTGTTCGTTAACGCAATATGTCAGAGCGCGACGTCTGCTGTGTCGTCTGCTGTCAGCCGCGTCAGATTCAACCAGCTGAGCGCAATTAACAAGTGCGGGACAAGAAACTCATTGCCATGAAATATGCACTGGCTAAGTAGGGTCTATCTCCTGAGAGATAGACCGCTCATAGTTTATACGGACCATGCGTCTTTACGCACGGCCGTAAACAGTCCACACCTCTCGGAAAGAATGGCAAGATGATTGTCTTTCTTCGCTTAGTATAGCTTCTCCGTGGAGTATAAACCAGGATGACTAAATGTTGTCGCTGATGCCCTTTAGCGTCGGCCCAATTTTTAGCCGGCTGCACAAATCAACAGTGACCATAAGGCCACTGTTGCAACAATTGGCAGTGAGCTTAAGACCAATGTTGCAACAATTAACAGTGAGCATGAAGAAAACAAGTGTTCCGTCATCAATATTACGTGGCGACGTTAGAAGAGGCTATCTAGAAGATAAGGTTATGAAAGGATTGATGAATCGCCTCTTTTTTTTATATCTATCACAACAACCCTAGAAAGGATTGTCGAAATTGTATCGATCCTCAACGGATCGATGCACGACACGCAATGGTTTACTGTATTACGCAGCCGTTGCTGGCGACACTTCTCGTGTCGTTATCCCCGTCTATAACGATTTGCGTTTACGCATCATATATGAGTGCCACGATACACCAATAATGGTCATCGTGGACGTGAGAAGACCTATCTCACGATAAGTCGCGACTTCTACTGGCCACGCCAGTATGAGTTCGTCCGCGAGTACATACGTGCTTGCGAAGTTTTTCAGCGGGTGAAGCCCGGTGCTTCATACCGTGCTCTATTGTAACCTCTGCCTGTTCCGGTAGAGTGTTGGCATTCCGTATCTTTAGACTTCGTCATCGTATTTCCCGACGACGATCACAAGAATGATGGTATTCTTGTGTTTGCTGATCGTTTCAGCAAAATGGTACATCTTGCTGCTGTATGGCGAGGGTATACATTCTCGCAAGATAGTTGGGAACCTCGTTCTCAACTGTGATAGACGTACGGGTCTCGTACAACAGTGCGACGAGACCCGTCCTCCTCGACAGAGGGTCCATCAGAGAACGAGCGCTTCCCGCGCTCGTAAAAGAATTGGAGGTTCCTAATCCCTCCGCCCATCTCACAAGAGATGAACGTCCTCCAATGAGGGTCCACAAAGAAGTATGCCTCCTTAGGGGCATGGCCTGCACCCTTCAAACAGCATGAGCATCAATCCTCCACCTTCACTTTAATCAGTGTAGGTTAAATAGTACTGTTGTCAGTACTAGCAAAGGACGCTCCATTACACCATGACATCCCGAGTGAGGATGGGTCCCGACGACGTTGGCGGACTCGGACTCCGCTGTCGGCAGAGTTGACGCGACCACGAATACTGGCGGCTTTTTTTCGCCAAGTCTGCGCTAGTACTTGCCGGATGACTACCTTATCACACACGCCCGTAAAGTGACATGTACTCTTATTGAGCTGCTACTCAGGCGAAACCTCCCATTTTGACCGACCCTTGTGTAACTGATGCACACAAGGTTCATAGGGATGACATCGGGGATAGATGTCATCTGTGAGCCGAGGTACGTAGCATATATACGCTCGTCATGTTAAGTTGCGCATCTACAGAGATGGCATCTAACTATTTCATAATGAATTTTGTTTCTTTCGGTAAGTATAATTCAGTTCTAAGCCTATTATTTATACCCTGACACCATGCGAGATCATGTCCGGCGCTTCCGCAGCCTGCGCGGAAAAGTGATCGACGGCATTGGATACGATGCGCTTCAGACGGGGACGCCTCGACTACTTCGCGTACACGACGTGCAGAGAAAGGTTCTAAGAAGCTAAGAAGTCTTAGCTACTAACGGTAAATTCTAAGACTTTAGAATAGAGAAAAAGTAAAATTGTATTAATATATTAAGTTCCACGGTTAAAAAACGGACCGTAGTCGGTGCACGCTACAAGCTGCACCGATTGTCTAGAGAGGCAGAGTTACCTTGCCTCTCGTGTGTGAAAACTCTCGGAACGAAGACCTGTTCGAGGAAAATTTATTATGTTCCGTCTTGCCTAGACCGACTAGGACATCTTGAAGGGCCCACATCGCTGAGCGGCCGATTATCGAGATCGAGCAGGCTAGGGTCCGTTACACCCCCCGTCTTTCAGAGCGACTACAGATTTTTGTATACATCGCCAACGGAAAAACGAGGGACAGCAAGCCGTCTACCACGCGCCGCTATTGTCCTCTCAACATGTTCCTAGGGAAACTGGTGCACCAACCAGGGTGACATCACACGGTGCTTAAAACGGGGGCACTCCCGACTTGTACTGCTTCAGTACAAGTCCACTTTGCACTGCTTCAGTGCGAATGGTGCCTCACGTCACTTCACGTACACTAGTACGTGCAGAGGAAGACTCTCTCTAAAACACTTTCTTTAAAGAGGGTTAATTAAAACTGTATTAGTTTATAATTAAGTTCTTCTTGTCTATCTACTTAATACTAACTTAATTATTAACTAATACAAAACATGTAATAAAGTCTTATCTGTCTTTCTCTTTGCGCGCATTTAGCGCTGACTGGACCGCGGAGCAAGTAGATATAATGGTATATATCTACCAATGGATAAGCTTTCCAAATATTACTATGTAAAGTAATGTTCTCCAATATTACCTACCTTTTAGATAATATATTAAGGGAGATATTTTTCCCACCGGATTAAGTTTTTTTGTAATTTCTAGTGATTAATGGTCTACATATGTATATAATGTTACGGATTTTGTGCTGCTGGCCGAAGCGGGCATCTGTGACTTGCCCTGTTATGACCAACTTGAAGGCAACGCCGGCAAGTAGGTTGGGCATGCGTTCTCTCACTGGCAGTGACACTGACAGGGGTACCAGATTCAATTCTTGCTGCCTTTAAAACCATGGCATGCTAATGAAAGAAAGGTCACGACGCAGCCCTGTGGCACAAAGCGACCGTGCAGGCCTACCACGACCACGTCGAAGCACAGGGTCAAGAACAGTAGCCGCATTACCACTTGCCTCTATTCTGGAGAAGGTTTCATCCATTAACCTTTGCAATCGAGGGGGTGCCTGTTCATACTCGGCTGTTCAACTGACTGGTGGAAGGATGGTGCATGGCTTGTGGAGGCAACTGGCAAGGTGAGATTAAGTCTGATGGCAGTTGTTGCTGCTGATTGATCAAGCCACCAGTGCTCGTTGAAGTTTTCCACAGAAAGCGGGGCAGGAAGGAAGAATCGATGCACACAGGGCCATCCCATAATACATATCATCAGTTGCCAACAGTAACCACCATCACGGGTACCAAGTTCAGCTTCAAAACGGCGTAATGACTGCTGGTGTGCTGCTTTCAATGCATGACTGGAAATCTTTAGATGTCATAGTTAGGAAAAGTACATAGTGAGATCTGGAATACAATGAGACATAATTTTCAGCATATTTTTGGCCCACTTTTTTCAGCACATGCTGCCATAATATCCCGTCGCCTTAAGGGGCAAGGCGGCAAGTTTTGTCATTTGCAATTTTCTTCTTTATCTCATTGAGCTTAAATAGGCAGGCTTGGTCGATTATCTTATGAATGATAAGAAGGTCACCTGTTAAAGACTGAATCCATCTCTTAAGACCGCAGTGTGCACTCTCCACTCGTCGTGTCGAAGTGTGCCCAAAATGATTAATGTTTTTTTAACCATGCCCTGACAATATTTTCTTTGTAAGGCAACCATTGCTGTTGAATATAATTGAAGGAATCTGCAGGGCAAAACTGCAAGAGGGATTACACTGCCTCTTGGTACCTTTATTCCTTTGCTGCATTGACAACAGCCTTTCAATGCTCCTTCATCAATGAATCAAATACAATCTGTCCTTCACTTCCAGCAGGAAAATGCTTGCGAACATTTTCGAGAATATTTTTTTCAATATGCCAAATGCATATGTATTTGCAAGAGGAGAACAGGATTGCAAGTCCATCATGAGGGCAAGCTCACGGTCCGTAACAAAGACGAGATTATTGCAGGGTATGTTTTTACTACCCAAACTTTCATATTCAAGGAACTGCATCAGTAAGAAAGAATATAGAACACTGCAAGGAATAATACAAGAATATGCTGCTTACCTCTGAAATTGTGCCAAGGCCAATTCATAGTGCTCCCTTGTTTCCCAGGATGGAAGCAAAAGACCACAGTGTATGTTTGGTTGATGGGAGTTGAGGAGACGCAGTGAAAGAAAGGAATTTTGTGCTTGTTTGTCTCGTAGGTCAAATCCATAACAAACACCTTATTTTCACACCACTGTGCAACTGTAATAGTTGTGGGCTCTATGTACAAGTGCGTTAAATTTGATTATCGTCTCGCTTCATTACCCATTTGACCTCGGAGTTTGTCAAATAATCAAGCAGTGTTTCTAGTGGTGAGCGACCTCCAAGTTCCTGTCGCCGCAACAATTGTTTTGCATTGTATAAATCTTGAGCAGTTGCACAGCTGCTTTGGTCAGCAAGTTGCAGAGTGCGCAAAATGTTGCGAGGTGCAGCACCTGCAAGGGTTTGTTGCATAATGAGCGGCATGTTCTAATGGATTGCCTTGTTCATCACTCGAAGAAATGCTGCTACATCAGCAGGTTCATGGTTGTAACCTGATTCAACAACTCTCACAGTCCAAGTATTCTCCAACTTATTGACTTAACGAAGGTAAAAGGGTGTATCGCTACATCAAATTTACACTTAAAGGTTGTTAATTAGTATATTATCTAAAAGGTAAATAATATCTAGAGAATATTACTTTACATGGTAATATTCTAAAAGCTTATTCATTGGTAGATATAAACCATTATATCTACTTTCTCCGCGGTCCAGTCAGCGCGCAAAGAGAAAGGCAAATAAGACTTTTAGTACATGTTTTGTATTAGTTTATAATTAAGTTAGTATTAAGTAGATTGACAAAAAGAACTTAATTATATTAATACAGTTTTTAATCAGCCCTCTTTTAAAACAAGTGTTTTAAAGAGAGTCTTCCTCTGCACGTACTAATGTACGTGAAGTGACGTGAGGCACCACTCGCACTGAGGCAGTTCGAAGTGGACTTGTGCTGAAGCAGTACAAGTCGTTAGTGTCCCGTTACACCTAATAGCACTTTGTAGTCCGTCTAAGGACCACAGTTCCATCATCTAACTACCACATTATAATGATAATGGAAATACGCATCACGCTTCGCGTGATAGCTACTTCTTTCTAAGTGACATAGAAAGGAGCGCGGACGAACGAATCAATTCGACCGTTGGAAAGGATGCCATCTTGGCATTGCTGTCCGGTAAGACAGAGATGCCCTCCATTCAGACATCGTTAAGTTCATACAAAATGAACTTGACGAGGCGAAGGAGAAGGTAGCCTTGCTTAATCAGCAAGCTCTCAACAGGCAGAACTGTTGAGATTACAACAGGTACATACCCCTGTACCTGGGATGACGCACACCCGCATCGTCCCGAAACCTTAAAGATTGACATCTCTAAGTATAGGGGAGTCGAAGAAGACTCCCTCTTAAGATGATTTGTCGAGTTGGACGATGCCATACGGGCTCGTCACATCGTCGACGAGCAAATGCAAGTCGTATTTGCTCAGTTAAACTTGGCAGGTCGTGCCAAAACTTGGGCACTAGTGTAACGGGGCACTACGACTTGTACTGCTTCAGTACAAGTCCACTTCGCACTGCTTCAGTTGCGAGCGGTGCATTGCGTTATTTCACGTACGCTAGTACGTGCAAAGGAAGACTTTTCTTTAAGGTAACTAGCTTAAAGAGGGTTAGTGAAAACTGTATTAATATAATTAAGTATCTCTTCTTTCTATCTTTTAACTAACTTAATTCTAACTAATACTAAACATGCAACTAAATTCTTATCTTATCTTATCTGTCTCTCTCTTTTGTTTATCTCTACAGCTGATTAGTCTGCGGAATAAAAATATATAATGGTCTATACCTACTTATGGATCAGAATTCTGAACATTACTATTTGAAGTAATATCCTCGAAATAATATCTACCTTAAATGATATATTAATTAACAACCTTTAAGTGTTAATTTCATGTAACGATACACCCCATTACAACTAGGCCTTAAGTTGCGCGACCCATATGTCTTTGGTCGCAAGAGGCTCTTAATGCCCGGCTCAAATAGACGTTTGAACCGTCTAGGGCAGAGTTCAGAACTCGATCAGAGCTTCTGATACTCAAGCAAGGCAAGCGTGATGTTCACGCTTATGCCCAGCACATACAACTTTTAGCGAGTTGTAACACCAACAACCCAGTTCATGACACACGCTGATTACGGTGTTCATGCAAGTCTTACGGATGGTCCCGTGAAGACCCACCTGCTCCGCTTGGAACTGGATACGCTTGAAAAAGCAATATCCGTTGCGGAACAGGAGGACCAAAGCTTGAGACAGGCTCACATTAGTTCGTCATCGTATCGTCCTCCAAGACGACACAAGATTGGATGCCCAGAACCTATGGACCTCTCTTATGTCGAAAACTAGAAACCTCACTTTTAGAACAATAAGCGATTGCAGAAATGCAATCGCTGTCAAAAGTTAGGACACTACTCTCATGAGTGCGCCCCACGCCCAGTACCGAGAAGTACTAAACGTAATTTTTTATGGACCGAATGCCAAAAAGGGCAACGGTGCGGGTCCGACGTTGTTGCGAAATCACAACAGCGAGGCGGACCGCCAAAAAAACGGCGGGGTCAGTAAGAGCGCAGCGCCATACTGATTCAGCAACTTCAAGAGAATTTTTAAATCTCTTGACGAAAGTTGCTCCAAACACACAAGCATTATGTGTCTCTGCACCTGGCGATGATGTATCCCTCATCACCTTGAAGTTAAAAGTGACAAATGATTTGCCACTTAGAGCCCTAGTGGATTGTGGAGCGTTCGAATAACTTTATCTGTCGCCAGTCGCTAGAGGGTCGTAGGCACAAATATGTTGAGCGCGGCATCCCTCCAACGAGGATGACGGCGTCTAGCGACAGGCGCATCGATAACAGTAATGAAATGCGTAGTGAAATTTCACTACACGTTAAACGATTTACAGTAAGATGATAGTTTCATCGTACTGGATTAGGATGACAAAACTGATGTCATCGTAGGTCTACCTTAGCTCAGAATATGAGCCAAGGATCAGCTGGCAGCATCGATCCGTAAAGATGCCTGCCGCTTGTTCATCAGATGGCCATCTGGTGAGCGTCTTGGAGTGTCCACAAGCGTGTGAATGTACTATTAGTGAGTGCGATGGTCTCACTTGTGGTACGGTCGTTAGTACGACTACACGAGATCACAGTGTGATTACCAACCACCCTGTGGAGTCAGCTGCCGGCGGCTGTGTTAATGCACAGGCAGCGCCGAAGGTCCACCACTCGAAAAGATCGAGTGGATTGGGACATGAATGTACGCTTAGTGGGCGACATTCAAGGAGCATACCGGTTGCCCAAAAGGGACAACACGATGATCCAAGGTCGAGTAGAGAGTCGACCGTAGTGGACCCGACTGTGATAGCGCAATCACACTCGGAAGACGTTGAGGGAAGAGGTCCCCACGTATTTGAGGAGAAACCCCCTCAATTAGTTAATGCTGAAGTGACTAGACTTCAGCATCCCGACGGATTGATCCCTCGGCAGCCTGTGGATAAATCCCAGGAAGAAACCGAGACATTGAATGTCTTGGTTAATGACGGATCAAGAGTAGGCGCTTTTACTCTTTATCTTTATACGCCTCTGAAGTTAACTTCGGAGATAACTCAATTACCAACCCTATAACCCAAGCGGTTCTTGAGAGATCTGTATAGTGGTAGAATCAAGTAGATCTGCGTACTCGTCACAGAGGACGAATACGGAACCGATATACGGTCAGCGGTAATTTTTGCAGAGAACGAACGGGTTCTCAGCAGTCATTGATGGACGAAAGTGTCCTCGATGTGAAGACTCGGATTGAGAGATGTACTACTCAATCCTAAGAGTCACTTAAGACAAATCCTTTATATGATGATTTGATTGAATTCAGGGATGTATTCCCTGAAACAGTACCATGCGAGTTGCCTTAGGATAAAGGCACTCGACATGAGATCGAGCTCAAACCGGGCTCGAAGTACTGTTTCATGTAGCACTGGCCACTGTCTCGTTTACAAGTACTTGCTATCGATAAATTATTTATTGATCGATTAAAAGCGAGTCATGTAAGGGAGTCAACCTCCCCATATAGCTCTCCGACCTTCTGTGTGTGAAAGGCCACAGGAGGGTGGCGGATAGTGCGCGCATTTAATAAACTGAATGCTGCAACGGTGCCGGCTTAAACGCCGATACCTAGAAAAGACGTAATCATAGATGGTATGTCTAGGAGTACGATCTTTTCGTCTATAAATCCGATGGATGGGTTCTATCAAATCCTTATGCGTGAACGGGAAATCTCGTACACAGCAGTGAGCACTCCCAGTGGGATGCTCTGGGAATGGCTAGTAATACTACAGGGGCTTAGTAATGCCCCTGCAATATTCAACAGATGTGTAAAAAATCTGTTGAGACCGATGCGGGAATTCGCACCGAGTTATTTCGACGATGTACTCGTCCATAGCCGGGCCATGGACGGTAAGACGGACGTGAAAGTTCATAAAACTCACGTTCACCAGGTTCTTACACTTATGCGAAAGCATGAGTTGTTCGAAAATCTCAAGAAGTATATATTCGCTGCAAGCGAAATACCACTTCTTGGGTGCATCGTCGGGAAACACAGCGTGCGCCCGATCCCGAAAAGATCAAGGCAATCACCGACTGGCCAGTTCCAGTCGATGTCAAGGGACTTAGAAAGTTCCTTGGTTTAGCGGCGTACTTGCACAAGTACTCTCGCAATTATGCAGAGATGACAGTTCATCTCTCTCGTCTCTTGAAAAAAGACGAGAAATGGTTATGGAACGCTGATTGTCAGCGTTCGTTTGAAGGTATCAAGCAAAGCTTGATGCAATCGCCCATCTTGGCGATTGCAGATCAAGACAGACCATTCCATGTGGTCTGTGACGCCAATGCGTCTTTACGCACGACTGTAAATAGTCCATACCCCTCACAAAGAATGGCAAGATGGTTGTCTTCCTTCGCGGAATATATTTCCTCCGTGGATATAAACCAGGACGACTTGATGTCGTCGCGGATGCATTATCACGCCGACCCGATTTTGAGCCGGCAGCGCATTCTAACAGTGAAAATAATTTCACTGTTGCAACACTCATTGTAAGTGTTCCGTCATCAACCTTGTTTGATGACATAAAGAAAGCCTACGCAGAAGATAAGGACCTTCTGCGTTTAATGGATCACCTAATGAATCTATCCGATAAATCTTTTAAAGATTTAGCGGCCTTATATTGATCGTCATCAGATAAATACACAACACGCAACGGCTTCTTGTATTACATAGCCGTTGCCGGCGACACTCTACCTGTCGTCGTTCCAACTCACAATGATTTGCGCTTGCGCATCATGTATGAGTGTTACGATGCACCAACAAGTGGCATCGTGGACGTGAGAAACTTACCTCACGTAAGTCGACTTTTACTGGCCCCGCCAGTATCAGTTTGTGCGCAAGTTCATTCGTGCTTGCGACGTATGTCAACGGGTGAAGCCTAGCCCTTCATCCCGTGCACCTCTTCAACCTCTACCACTTCCGGCAGAGTGTTGGCAGTCCGTATCTATGGACTTCGTCTTCGATTTCCCGATGACGATCACAAAAACAATGGCATCCTTGGTTTTGTAGACAGATTTAGCAAGATGGTACATCTTGCTGCAGTACCAGGGTCGATCACGGCTCCGGGCTGTGCCCGTGTCTTTATCGACACGTATTCAAACTCCACGGGTTACCCCGTGGATTGGTCTCGGATAGAGATCCACGGTTTAAGGCGGCGTTTTGGCAATCCGTGTTCCGATCTCTCGGAACACGGCTGACTTTGTCAACTTCTGATCATCCAGAGACAGATGGTCAGACGGAACGCGTAAATCGCGTCCTCGGAGAGATGCGTCGAGGTTACGTCCAATCGTATCCGAATTGGAGCGAGTATTTACCGATGGTCGAATTCGCCATCAATTATTCGGTGCATGCGTCTACAACGCATACAATGTTCTTCGTGAATGGCTTACGCCATCCTCGTATACCCACCCAATTAGAGGGATCCTCTAGTTTAAGGGAGGGTGGACTCGCACGAGCAAAACCATTTCTGACTCATGCTCATCCCGCGTCGAAGTTATTAACGACGCGAATGATGTCGATGTCGATTGCTTCGACATCGAAGATGAGAAAACTCTCATGGCAGTGCGCACAAAGCGCACTGAAAAAGACAAAACAAATGAGTTAGCAGAGGAATTTCTGCTGACTCGAGAATCAGTAATCCGTTTCGTACAGGATTCCATTGCTAACGCATTAGACCGTCAGAAACGGAACGCAGAAAAATATGGAAGAGCAAACGTTCTTTCATTTAAAGTTTATGACCTAGTACTACTCTCTACGGCAAACTTACCTAAGCTTGTAGTCACTAATGTGGGTAGCAGTAAACCACTACCCAAATTCATTGGACTTTTCCGTGTACTACATCGCAGAGGCAATGCGTACACAATAGAATTGCCATGTAGGATGCGAACGCATCCTACGTTTTACGTTGGTCGGCTCCGCCTGTACCATCAGTACGCGGTTTCTTCCGGGATGGATCTGACCACCCTGAAAATCCCTAAAAGATTCTTGTGGTCACGAACCAGATTCTCATGCTGAACCTGGAGATTCTCATGTCGGGTCCGAATATCCTCGAAACCGCGATGAAGCGACAACAGTTCATCACGAAGAGCGTGATAATTCCGTTCGTACTCCAACATGGAGTACGCAATCTTCGAACGGTCTTCCAACCGTTCGATATGATGAGCCTGCACCGGAGACGCTTACCGCGCTCGTGATCAAGTCCTTCCTCCAAATCATGGAGGAAGCGATCGAATTTGTTAATCTTCGACTCTAGTTCCGACACATGGATCGGATCTATTTTTCTCCTCCGCCACAAACACTGGTGGATTCCCACGGTGGTCAACGTTTCCTTGTGGAACGTATCCAAAATCAATGTGATGTGAAGGGCAGCGAACGATTTATTTTGTTCGCTGGCTTGGTTATCCGCCTTCATATGACAGCTGGGCCTTGTTCCCAGTTGATTGTTGACGTTGAGGGCCTCGTCCGTCAGTATAACGAGACCCATCCGATGGATCAGAAGGTCCATCGAAAAACACGCGCCCCTGGCGCATGTAAATCGATTGCAAAACGTTAATCGCATCGCGCATCTCGATATAGATGCGAGTTCTTCCCCAGGGCGAAGAAAGCGAATAGACATCCCCTTTTACTTACTTCGTGTTGTCAACACAACACGGCCAGGGATCACCCCACGTGAGGCATGGAAGTCCTGCCTCACGTGACGACCGATGCAATTTATACCTTGCACCGGTTGAGTTCGTTTCTCAAACTTAACGCGAATCGCGTTAAGTCTTTAAAGCCAGGCTTCGCTTCCAATGTCTTTGACATTGACATCATCCTCTTACGTCTCATATCCATACATCAATGGCGGTCGAGGCAGATAGATCAATGGTAGCGGTAGTCTATTGCAAGAAATTTTGAACCCAAGCGGTTCTTGGGAGATCGGCACAGTTGTAGAATCAAGCAGATCTGCGTACTCGTCACCGATGACGATTACGTGACCGATATTCGGTCAGCGGTAATTTTGCAGAGAACAAACGGGTTATCAGCAGCTCATCGAAGGAAATGTCCTCGATGTGAGTACTCGGATTGAGAGAGACAAGCATCGAGATAAAAATCTTCCTCAGCGCGAAAGTTCTTCGCGCTGGGATTAAGGCCATGTAGCTTTGTCGCAACAAAAAGGATATTTATTGTGAGGAGTAGTCTCTCCAGACAAGCTATTAATTAGCTGCTCGGGCAAAAGCCACGGCTTCTTCTCAGGGGCAAGACGAGACATTTTAGTGTCTACGATCCCCTGAGTGGAACCCATTGAAGCGGGGGTACCACAAGAACTTTTATTGCGATGGCTTACGACATCGTCATCACCACGCACAGAAATACGTGCGGTTGATGGCACGGGAGACGGACAGGCGATGAGGAATCATCCTCATCGTCGGAACCGAACATGCTGTAGCGAATGCTATCAGCACGTCTACCCGAATGAGCCCCCTCATTCGAAGGCTCATAGTCAGCCGCCTGACGACGATCAGGCGACTGTTTTGCTCTCCCCGAGTCGGCCATTTCGTCCGACTCGCATTCGTAGTCGACCTCCGTAGAGGGGTCGCATTCACGTAATGTATCACCACGTGCACCCGCAACATTTAGAGTTGCGGGAGAAGATGACATTAAAGCAGACGGAACGTCTGCCGCAAGAGACAATAATGCGTCGCCCGCGGCTGCATGAACCGCAGCCGAAGGCGCCGCACTATTCGCATACCGCATGGACTTGTTAACTATGCGATGAAATTAAAAATGATGAATCTGACCAATCAACATCGTTTTAATATAGTGGTCTTATAGCGACCACTCTACCCAATGACAGTCAGAGTGATTGTCGTTTAAGGGAGGGGTGATGTAACAGTGTGTTTCGTTACATGAAATTAACACTTAAAGATTGTAAATTAATACATTACTTAAAAGGTAGAGAACATTTGGAGAATATTTCTTTACATGATAATATTCTAAAAGCTTATCCATTGGTAGATGTAGACCATTATATTGACTTGCTCCGCGGTCCAGTCAGCACTGGACGCGCGCAAAGAGAAAGACAGATAAGACTTCTAGTACACATTTTGTATTAGTTTATAATTATGTTAGTATTAAGTAGATAGACAAGAAAAACTTAATTATATTAATACCTTTTTAATTAATACTCTTTAAAGCTAGTGTTTTAGAGAGTCTTCCTCTGCACGTACTAGTGTACGTGAAGTACCACTTGCACTGAGGCAGTGCGAAGTGGACTTGTACTGAAGCAGTACAAGTCGGCAGTGCCCCGTTACAACGAAACCCAGCACAATCCCGTACTAGTTTCACTCTAAAGGGCAACCTGTTTTCCTTAATTTCTGTGCAGGCCTTGCGCCATGTCCCTCATACTTGTAGCCCATG
Organism: Bremia lactucae; assembly: GCF_004359215.1. Classification (NCBI taxonomy): domain Eukaryota; phylum Oomycota; class Peronosporomycetes; order Peronosporales; family Peronosporaceae; genus Bremia; species Bremia lactucae. Next base: position 178,355 of record NW_027152062.1, on the reverse strand, counting down.
ATATTTATAACCAAAAAGAATGCTCCTCATTGGCTGTTCCAAACCCTTTCCATACCTTCTGAGCGAATAGTGCAAATATCGTATTGTTCAGCTTCAGAGTGAGCTTGAAGAGCTTTTTTGCTATCGCAATTGATCGGTATGTTTCTTCAGCTAATAATAGATTTGAGAAAGTCAGGGGTGTTTGCCGTATGCATCTGCTGAATCTATTCTTTTTTTAGAAAAACCGGATAATAAAAACTCCGATGCGAATAATATCTCCCTATATTAATTTAACAACCTTTAAGTGTTAATTTCTTGTAACGACACACCGCGTTACAGTGCTCATCATGCCATTTAAAAGGGTCTACGTCACCGACGTGGCATTAACACAACATGATATAATTGCAAGTAATCCTGATATTTTCTTAAACGGACTTCAAAATGTTTTAACGGCGAATTAAATTACAATTACCGCCACCACGATTAAAATGTTAACACAAAATAGTAATGAACACCGGTACTAAAGGAAATTCGACAGTGGCGGCGGTGCTGAAGGGCTTAAAGCAAGCATCGGCTAGCTCTTCGGGCCCTATTTTCTTTGATGAGGCTTTCCGTCTTCTCGTTGATACAACTTCACTGGTGGAAACACAGAAAATTGTCTTTGGTACGTGCAACGTGTCAATTTCTATCTTCCCTCTTTAAAAAGGATACTTTATGCTGCAATGTTCGTCGCTGTAGGCCTGCAACAATGCTCAAAAAATAGCCCTTTATTAACCTTAGACCAGACTCGAAGCTTGTATGATGGATTGCAACAAGCTGCGGCCATCTGCACCGAGCCACCCAGGAAGGCCGAGTTCTTAGGCTTCGTGCTCTTTCGTCAAAGCATCAACCAACTAGAAACACAGGAATTGACTACTCTATGTCGAACAGTATTACAGGTCCTGAACGCCAACAAAAGAGTTCTGTCGGGCTACATGGCGGCTCTTGCATCTGCTGATGGAGCTATTTTTGGCATGAAGTTGGACTTCTGTAGAGTTCAAAGGGTCCTTGAGCTGATATCTACTGTCTTCATGGCAATCCTTACAAACCCGTCAGAAACGGTAGAACGAAGGGTTTCCGTGCTGAATACTGTTACCTCCATTGCATGGCATTTTGACGATAGTAGCTCGGTGCGTATATCTGTGGCCCTCCTTCTTGTAGACGCATTAGGGCTCGTGACTCGCTCTCAATTCGCGGAGACTACCTATGTGGCTCACGTTGCGTTGGCAGTTAATCTGCTAAGCTCAATTCGTACTCGCAACGACGAAGTGATAGAACTCGCGTCCCGGGCGGCGCTTCTCGTTTTGGATTCAATGGAGTATCTTATATGCAAAGATGTGGGTATTTTACCTCTATTGCAATCACTCACGCAGCTAGCGCGTTGTCTTCCGGAAGCCTTTTGGTGCTCAGTTTTTCTTACTTCGGCTGCGTATTTCTTAATGGATAAGTTTAAGGCGCCATTGGAGGAAGGGTTGATGCTGTCTGTGCTGCGTTATGCGCTTGACTTCGGGTTAAATGTTGCTTTGGATCAGAAAGACAAGCGCAGCGTCTATGTAGAAATTTTATTGCTACCTTTGTCGTCTATGCTGACGGAACATTGCTTTACTTCCATGGAGCTACTTCAGCAGGTGGATGCGATCAAGTTGAAATGTGACTTTGTTTGGAAGGAAGGGATTGTAGCGCCAATGACAGAGAACTCAACCCACGCGCGGTCGGCTATACTGCTGGTAAGTAATATTGAAACGTGCCAGCGCTGGTTGAGCTCGCTGTTTCAACCGAAGCGCTCTGCAACTTTGGCAACTTCAAATGATTCGACAGACAAGTGGCTTGCATTGCTTTTGATGGCGCTGCTATCAGACGCGCGATCTTGTGTTCGTGCATGTGCCGGGGAGTGTTTGGAACGCCAAGTTAATAAAAATCCGAATTTTTGGGGTGCTACGACCACGAAGGCGGTCGTAGCGAGTTTACTATACCTGACGACTCAACACTCGCCTTCACATGACTCGTCAGAATCTATGCACCGCTCAGGCCGGTGGATGACATTATGCTTGTATTCTCTAGCGGGGCTTGCTGCTTTGACAACTGAAACCATGCGGATTATATTTCGCCTTATCGATAACATGAAAATCATGGCGAAGGTACGGTCTATGGCGATCAAGCTCATGTATCAAGTTTGGCTTAATGAACCTCGTGTGTTCCCAAAATTAGAGGCAATGCTACTAGACTCAACCACTTATGACAATGATGTTGAGCTTCATGTTATTAAAACAGCAACTATTAAATTGTTGTGTGAGAAAAATCCAGAATTGGGTGTGCTTTTTATCTCCTGCATTCAAGACTTCTTGGAAAACTTATTGGAATCGGTGGTATCAATGGCGATCGATGCAATAACGGCCCTGTGTTGTGGTGATTGCTTGGATTTCTATGTCGCTTTTAAAATCATTGCACAGAAGATGCGCAAAAACAAAATCCTTTGCGCTGATAAACCACTTGTACAAGAATGTTTGTGTCACTTTTACTCATTAGGTGGGGCTGAATGTGCAGCTAATGACAAGCAAGCGAAGAAGCTGCTCCAGCAGACGTGGAAATTTACAGATAATGAGAATTCAAAAGTGCGAATGCTCGCTTACGTAACACTCAGCAAATTTCCTTTGGAAATTGTTGAACTATGCGAGCCATCTGATATTGCTGTTAGGCAGAAAATTGATGAGAAATCTCAAAGGACGGAAAGTAATTTGGAAGCGAAACTTGATGGCTTATTGCAGCGACTTCAAGAGGAAAACGATTCAAATGTACAACACGAGATCGAAAAGCTGGCTGCTAAAGTGATCGAATCGGTAAGTTTGAAACTGAATGCAGGCATTGGACGAGGGAAGCGAATGTTGACAGGAGGGACGAGAAGCCAGCACCAAAGACGATATGGATTCCAACAGACAACTTCGAACTCTTTAATATCATCTTCAGCGACACGAGAGATGAAAGCACTTTTACCATTGAGAGCGGAGGTGCAGTCCATGGCGTTAATTTTAGCTGACTTGAGTGGTTTTTTGCTGGCCTATCAGCCAACGACTCCAATAAATACGATTGGGGTTAAGCGCAAAGACAAACTGTTGCGTCTTGCTACGCAAAATGTGGACGACTTTATGAAAACAGTCACGTCTACTCTTCAATCAATGGAGCTACCGTGGGGTTCATCATGTGCGTCGGCAGATACTAATGAAAACTGCAAGGATTTCGTACGTACTCTTGTCTTTATGGAAGGATGGTGGGGATTTATGGCAACATACTTAGCTATGATGGAAGAATTGGCCGAGCTTAAGACACCTACTGGTGTCGATGACGCTGATGTTGTATTTCGTGTATTTTATGAGGGTGCTGCTGGCTTGCTTGGCTTGCTACTGTATGACACTTCAAATAAACTAGGGGGTGCCTTGGCTGCTGGTGCTTTAGTGGGACAGCTGTGTGATTCAAAATATTGGCATAAGCCTCAAATTCGGCTAATGTACGAAGAAACAATCAATGAGCTATCACGACTTTTGGCGTTGTCAATGGAGCAAAGTCGTGTCTTTACTGTTGACAGTGGCAATGCTCACGTTTCGCCACTAGGTGCTATAATTGCGCTTCAACTTTCGTTTGGTCGACGAAAGATTGGTGCAAATGATTGTAACAATTTTCTTACGTTATTGAATAAGATTGAAAAAATGTTTGTGGAGATCTATGCCGACACGTCATCCGCCTTTTTAGCGGCCTTTATATTGCTGGGACGCAGCCACATTGCTGCTGTCTATTTGAATGGGGAAGAGCTAGAAACTTCAAATAATTTCCAGCAGAGACAGCAGCGAGTTAAAACGCTTGCTGAGTATTTTCTCTTTACATTTCTGCACAACAATACTATGCAGCAAAACCAGCATTTTTTCACTCACGGAAATGTACTGTTTCCTTTGTCACCAGCCACCGGAGCCATTACTTCTATTGATGAGATTGCAGCCACTTATAAACAAAATTTATCGAATGGTATATTGCTGCGATGGGCTTCAATGATGGGGTTGGCACTTATAGCAAGCGCATTTCCGAATATTGGGCGCATGGATTGGCTTGATAATTTGCGAAAAGTTCTTGTCTTTTTGTGGAAATCGGAAAAGTCTACTAGCATTGTAGCTGTTGCATTGGGACCTGTGCTACTACAATGTGTAAATTATAATATGGTTCATTCTTCAGTTCTGGAGACTTTCGTTGCCACTTGTAACCAGCGTGCAGCAAACTTTGACTCTAAAAGTCTTAACGCAGGATTTTTGACGATGTCGGCGGCCTATATTCTATCTTGCTTAAATGATTTCGGAGGTGATCGTGCCTTTGTTCAAGATCAAACTAACTTAGCCGTTGGGCAAATTGAGAGGTTCATTAAAGATAGTTGCGGTGCTGTGCGTTCATTGATGCTATCCGCTGTCGCGAACTTTTTTTATTTACCCCTTGGAGTTTCTTCATTATTTGTTCCGAATGATTTGAACATGGAAGGCATGTTGGAGATGACGCTTGATCTCAAAAGTATTGCTGTGCTTGTAAAATGTACCCAGTCAATTCATGAAAGTGAGCGAGGTATTTCTTTGGCTGTCCTTGGAGCGATTGCTCGCGCGACTGATCGTATTTTCGTTTCCCAGAAGAACTACTCGCTAGAGTATGAGATTCGCACTCTTCCATCGGAAAAGCTGTTGACGAAGATTCTCAACTGGCTGCGAAATACCAAAGCATCGACGGATAATGACTTGAGTCCCAGCAAGACTTCTTCAAAGAGGTCTACAGCGGTGTCATTGCTTGGCTGCTTGACATTGGCTGGATCTGTTCTCCCACCATTAGATTATTCTTCCTTAATTCATAACGTGATGCTGAGATTTTGCTCAGTTGACGTAAGCATTGCTTGTATAAAATTTGCTGCTACACAAGAGAATTGTGACGACTTCGTAGCAAGCAAAATTCTTTCCTCAAAATGGTTTGGAAACGCTGACGCCTTTTTACAATCCGAATTAATTTTGTGGATCTCGCGTGCAGCATTCCGTGTTTCGGCTGAGATATTGCGGTGTTTAATTTTAAAAACTTTCGGTATCCTGAATATTATCTGGCGTCAAGACACGTGTAGCCGTAGCAGTATTCTTCTTTTTAATAGCTGGACAACTATGTTTCACGATATTCTCAACAATGAACCAATTCACGAAATGCCTAGAATTTCAATTAAAACAGTGCAGGAAATTATTCTAAATAGGATACTTAAGGAATTACCATTTGGATTGCATGCGTCTAACTTTGTGGACCAATTCGCAACTCGTGTGCTATCTGAAGTTGACTTCGGCAAGCGCGGCTTTGCTGCTGTTATTTTAACGCCGGCAGTGTCAAGCCCTTCCATCTGGAGTTGGTGGCTAAATGGCGTATTCTTTTTGAATGTTGCAAAGGGCCGACTCTCAAGCATTTCAAAGCGCGAGGCTTCGTTAGTAGTCCAGTGGATTATACGCCATGATTTTACAGAATGGACCGACACTGTTTTTATTAATGCGCACTTACAGCCTATTATCGCCGAGATTGGGGCACTAATTGCCGTAAGTATAAAGCCTTCCAACGCTGTTGCTTTGCTTCTCGACGTGATCGATGCATTTAGCCGGATCTTTGAATGTTCTAGTCAATCAAATGTTGTAAAACGACGTGTGTTGTTTGACCTTATGGCTTATATCATATCGTGGGACGTTTGCACAATCTATGAGCAATTTCAAATGATAATGCCGCAATTTACAAGCGCTAGTGTGATTAATGCAGTTGATTTGCTGCCTTTTGGATTTATGAAGTTCGCTTACGACTCAGAAACAGGATTGGTTTTAGGTGAGAAACTGTTCTCATTGTTGCAGCGCCTGACTCACAAGAGAACGGACGATTTAGATAAATTTGTCGACTCTTTACAAACGCTTTGCCATCAAATGCACTTAGCCTCGGACGATTGGTATGTTTTGAGCTCACTGGCAGGCGAAATCAAGGAAATGTGGAGTTTAAAGGTCTAATTTAACATAAATTTTGCGCAATTCGTATCAAAGAATCGAACTCAAATTATTATTAAATTACGAATCGCGTATGATATTTGCACTTACACAACTACCTGTAGGCTGTAGCGCTATGGACAGAACCTTGAATCTTGAATTCAGTTGTGCAACACAAAGTAGTTGACTTGTTGGCACGCTGCCAGACTGCCATTTTAATTTTAGCGCGTTGCACCAGTTGACATATCAATATTGACGCCATAAAACCCACGATCGTGCTTTATTAATAGTCGAAGACGTGCAAGATTGACAGCTGGTTTTCGAGGCGGCAGTCCGCTTATTTGGAGGCATGAAGACCACATTTGCTGTCATTGACGAATGTAATTAAACCAGCTCATGTCGTATAGGGCATTTTCTTGGCATCGCTAACTTACCGAAACTCGAACGCGTTCGTGACCGCCATAATCAGGTTGCAGCGCCAAACATCCGATTGCTAGTTTGGCCGCGACACGTACGATTTTGAATCGAGAGCTCTACTTGAAGGTTATACATACGAAAACGTTGATTGCTGAATGAATAATTGAATTCGAGTTCACGCATCGATATTTTCTTCATGATATGATCATTTTAATTAAAATTAAAAACTCTGTGATACTTACTTATCCATGACGCACGTGCTTTTTCCTGATGCGCAGCCTTGTGCTTCTTCGGCTTCAATTACGCCTCCATCGCCCGTTTTCCGGTCAACGGGAGATCTTCGAAAGCTCATTTCACCCAATTTCATTTACCGTGGAGCTCAGGTGCGTCCCATTCCAACAAACGAGTGGTGGGGCAACCTGCTAGCGTGGGACGGAAAGCGGGACAGCGATGCCGTGTTTGCCGGTCCTTATACTTACAAAGTGGTGCCGAGCCAACCTGGCACTATCGGCAGCGGTCTTTCTGTCAGCTACTTGGTGCAGTATCGAATAGACGGCCCTTTGAACGACAATGGAGCTCCTCGCTTCTATTTCTATCCTGCTAACATAAAAAACTGGATATTCTCAGCTGTTGAGCTTGCAAGTCGATCGAATGAGCCACCCCTTAGCATCGAAAGTTGGGATGACATGGGCGTACACCTTTCCATTCTGGGCATGAGAATGTATCTAATCAATGGCTCGGCCTTTACAACAATCGAGTATGAAAACATGCAGGTGCAGGTCGGAGCAGAGCATTGTATTGTGGCCATCAACGGAGCCCCTCCAAAAGAAAATTCACAAGTAGATGGCATAAGTTTCGTTATCTCGCTAAACAATGGACAACAGTGGGTAATCTACTTTTTCTCCAATGCTGGACGAACTACTACCTTAATGTTCAAAGACAATATACTGACGACCAGCTGCAAGTTCACAGGTGTTGTCCAAGCTGCATTTATGTCGACAAATGCTTTACAGTCCTCGGTACCTCAAGACGAACACAAGATTCTACAGCTTTACCACGCGAGTGCTGGTGTCTACCCTAAGTCAGTGTCGGTTCAAATTCTCAGCTCCGAGACGTTTGCATTCCACTGGCAGCTTGTTAGAGCTGTAGGCAGCAATCCAGGAGCCCGCTTTCTCCACTTTGCACTCACGCACTTGCAACAAATGCTGGATCTTGCTACTATCGAAGAAAAACACGAACTTTTGTTGCATTCACACACACACGGACCATTGTTTGCTAATCTTTCAACAAGCCCCATCGATTCGCAGGTAACGTGGCTATGCCGTGTATCCCCAGCTGAAAGTCAGGGTGTGGAGAGATGCACTGTATTTTATCCACCTCGTGCTAGGTGCCTCACTCGCGATGTTGTAGACAAATTAAATCTATGTCGTGTCGTCACCGATGAAATTTATGGCGATTGGTCACTTCCGCACGAAGGAAGCTACTACTTCAAGGGCAAGGCACTGCAAAAGTTTGGTACGATGTGCCTTGTAGCCAAGCAGCTTGCCGATACCACCCACCCGGAAATGCAAGACGTGGCACAGCATGGCATTGCCAAGCTCGTGCAGCTGATGTCGGCTTTTGCAAACAATCAATCAGCATTCCCCCTAGTCTATGACACTGTATACAAAGGTATTATCTCCAGCGAAGCGTTGACCAGAAACGACATGAATGTCGATTTTGGAAATGGTGTATACAATGATCATCACTACCATTACGGCTACATTGTCACAGCGGCTGCCATTGCACTCTACTTAGACTCATCATGGTGTCACTCAGCCGATGCTATTAAATTACGACATTTTGTAGACACGCTAATCCGAGACGTCGCTACCTCGTCGCCTGTTGGCGCTGATCCATATTTTCCACGTTTTCGATACTTTAATTGGTGGCTTGGTCATTCGTATTCCCATGGCGTGACTCCAATGGCTGATGGTAAGGATGAAGAATCGACGTCGGAGGAAGTTAACTTTCTCTATGGGTTCGCATTGTATGGACAAGTCACGAGAAATACGGAACAGCAGGTTTTGGCGAAGCTGATGCTGAAAGTATACGTGCTTGCTGTGAATACTTACTTTTTGCTGCGAAAGGATGGACCTGCCATCCATCCCGCTGGATATGCTAGAAACAAAGTCACCGGTGTCTTTTTTGACAACAAATGCGACTACACGACGTGGTTTAGTCCCGAGAAGGAATGTATTCATGGTATCCAAATGATTCCCGTCTCCCCCATACTCGAAGTTTCCAGGCTGCCCAGCTTTGTTCGTGAGGAGTGGGATGAAGTGCTGAAAAAAATGCCGATTGTGCATGACTGGGAAGCCAATCAATCCAGCTGGACATCGTTATTGTTTGCCAATTACAGCATTTTAAATCGTAAAAAAGCATTAAAGAGGCTAGCCACGTGCCCCATGGATGACGGGCTCAGTCGCGCTTGGGCGCTCTACTATGCCGCCACTCGACCGTCCCCTCCTTGGCAAAACAAATTTGCCTGATCGAAAGGTCAAATTATAATAATCAAAGCGCAACCTTATTATACTTTAACAATGCTGTCTTGATAATCTGTCTTCGTTGCCGTTTGCATAGTCATCGCTTGAAGCAAAGATTGAGCTTGCTCAGATACAGCAGGCGATAGACAACGATTGCGCAACTGAATCAAACACCTGTCAAATGTGATTACGCTTTTAGACATTTGCGTATAGTACTCGTGTTTATTGGTTTCGCACCTGATTATGAGTTGAGCTTTTTCAGGTGTTAAAGCTGTAAGAAGCCCTGGCAGCTTCTCTAACAATACTCCAACGACTCCAAGACCGTTAACGGCGACAGATTCGCTTCGTGTTAACTCGAGACGAGCGGTAATAGCCTCGCAACAGATCTCAACAAAATTAAGATCGCTGGTGTGTTGCATTGAGAGCATATCGCAAGCCTTCACGAAGAATGAAAATATTATCTGCCGCAGCCGCACGCGTAGAACAATCGATTAGCGAAAGCCCGTCAAACAAAATGATAATGTACCTGAAAGCCACCAGCGGCGATACTTTCGTCAGAGCAGCTTTGGATAGCAAGTGCAATTCGCAATAATAGGCCCTGTGATTTCCATCTTGCAAGAATTCTGCGTTCTGCCCGGCATATAGCACTACAACTTTCGATTAAAGATGATTTTTCGTTGCCATTAGCATTTCAACCCACCGGACTAAAACGTTGCAATAGCAAATACGAGCATGATGTGGCAAACGGTCCAATCGAGCATCATTCCAAATATTTTCAAGCAAAGCATGTACTTTTAAGCCAATTACTTCCCCACCACTTCTTATATTGACATGTTCGCCATTTTGAGGTCCAAATATCCAGCTTATTAATAGGAGCATGAGTGTAAAGTCATTGGCTTGAGACGCTTCTAACTTTCCAACTTTGCATGCATCGGCTGCAAATTTGAAAATTATTAGGGCCATGCAATCAACACATCCGCGTTGAAGGTCCAGAAATTCATCTTCCACCGGAACAGCAAGTATTTGTACCAGGATAGCAATGGATCGTGCGCTGGAGTCAAAATCTTTGGAGACATCAGTGTCTTCGGCGAACATCCGATTAAGGCAATATACCATTAGCTTGGCCGTCACCAATCCACAAGAGCTTGGAATGCTGTCCTCTTGAACAATAAACGAGCTATCTTGGCTCTCGGGTCCAACTATTTCTCGCAAGAAGGCAACCAAATAAGCTTGCACGAAAGGAAGCACCAGAGGCGGAGGAAACGAGGAAAGACACTCGGTAGCTAGCATCTTGACCTCCTTGAATTCCAGTGGATTCACCATGGATTGGGCCAAAAGATGGAAGAGAAGCTCGCTCGTCGTAACCGCTTCCTGACCATTTTCGTTTAAGTGAAGGTGCCGATGCAATAACTTGTTACAATGTCTTAAATCCTTGCGTTCGCACTACAGATATCAGTATGCTGAAATTTGCCAAGCAAGAAATCTTTTTAACGTACCGGAACTACTTCTGAACACATATCTGCGACAAATATTCGAGGAAACATTCGTAGCACTAGGAGCGGTGCTAATCGAGAAAATAGCAGATCACCAATTGCGTGCGCAGCTGAGGGGAGATTGTCGTCTAGAAGTTCCTCAGTCAAGCGCGGTGTATTCTAAAATAGAAATTGCCAAAGCATTTCAAATATATACTGTTTGTGCAGGGTCTGTTTATACTTACCATAACATGTGAGCAAATACTTTTCGTTAACAACTCAAACTCTTCTGAAGCCAACCAGCCTGACGCCACAATCTCACGCAGTATCCGCAAGAGGATCACATCACGAGGAGAGCCGAAAAATTTGCGTAGTAAAACATGTAAAACTTTTTTACTGGAGTTCGCCGATTGCATATAGCTAGATTGCAATTTTGGATAATGAATAGAGTTTAAAGCTGGATTCATCGTTATGATGCTACAACGTACCCAGTCGAGCTTATGCATAGTGAAATTAATCTATCTTGTACCTTTACCTGATAATCTTCAGCTACCAAATTCTTTTGGGTGCTCTCGCCTTGTTTGAAAGCGAAATATTTCCAATCATGAGGTGATACTGCAGCCTCACATAAGGGCAAACGTTCGTGTTTAACGCCATATTGACAAATATCAATAAGCCATGGGACTTTGGGTTCACGAAAATCTCGCGTGGATGTTGTGAGCAAATAGTCAAGCGAGAAAAATGTGACGTGTGTATTAGCCTCATTTCGAAAAATTGTGGCCAAACCGTTTATGCAGGACCTTTTATCTAAAAATGGCAAGCAAGAAATAGCCTATGCCAAATTTTAAACATTTGTAACATGATATACATAAGCTAGCAAATTTACCATTCGACAAATAAAATGATTTTCGTGAATAATTAGTCTCACTACGACTGAAGTAAGCTGTTTGCTGCATGCAAGCGAAAAATAAACAAACCATCCAATTTCTGCTCATATTAAATAGCTCATCTGGAAAACTAGCCTTACCGCCAGTGTCGATAAAGCGGTGTTTGAATGTTTGTAATGTTCAATTGGTGTAAAAGTGTCTGCGCAAGCGAGACAATACTCTAAAAAGCAGGTGTCAATTTTCCGTTTAGACGGCAAAGGTCAGCATCGAAGAAAAAGTAGTAGCGTTTTGCTTACCATTACGTTTGAAGAATGGGTGTCATTTAGCCTTCGAAGCAAATTAGAAAGAAACAGACCCCGGGAAATTATGAAATCAGCGATGAACACCCCCAGATCTGTTAGGAATTCCAGACCAATGTTCAAACCTCCACACGCCGTTGGTGAATCACTCATTATGGAAAGTAACTGCGAAAGAAGGCCTTGTTCGTCATCTCGTGAAATTGCACGATTAAGTACTTCACTAGGCAGTAAGACTGCGCGAAGGACATGCACACACAAACGAACCGTCGCGGTGTTTGTATTCGTGACTGCTATTGCCAAACCTCTTACATAGAAATATAAAATTTGCAGCTTCATTTCATCCGAAATCATTTGAAATGCCTTGGTACAACCTGTACCTCCAATTACATCAAACAACATGCATACATAGCGCATTTGAGCGTAAACGAATTCAGGATTTTGTTGGCTGTCTGTCTTTTCGACTATAAATGTATCAAATGTCCATTTTTTGAGTATCCGAGAAAGCACATTATACGGCTGATGCTTCTGTCCTCGACAGAATGAGTCAGCTCGAGTGCAAAACAGAGACACAGCTAAATCCCAATGCCAGTACAACACATTAAGAGCTCCTTGAATACTTCCATCGCCACAATCCTCGCCAGCTCCGTTCGCCAAGACGATGTCACAAATTTCAACATAACTCTGTAAATGTTTGACGGCACAATGAAGAAACTGTCGATGTATGGAATACTGATGCCATTTTTGCAGCGTTAAGAGAAAAAATCCCATGCATCCTACTGCCTTATACATCACTTCGCCTTTTGCAAAGCATTTCGTCCTTTTTGCTTCGAAACAATTAAAATGCTGCAAAGCAACTTCTCCACATAAGAATCCAATCGATTCCAGAGCAATCAGAGCAAGCTTTGACAATTTAAGTTTGTGTGACTCCGTATAGGTAGTACCTTGTTCTACGATGCCACGCAGAGCATCCTTGTAAGCGGAAAATCGGTCGCCAAATACGCACCAATACTCATTTCGAGAACTCTGGCTCTGTAGCATCGAGCGATGTCGGCGCAGCATTTCAAATAACGTAAGACAGGCAGAAAGCTGGTTTTGTTTCGTGGCCGTCGGCTGAATCCATTCCAGTAGCAGTTGGCGCACATAATCACACGTTGAAGGTCTATTTTCTCCACTTATACTTTCATAACTCATCATCCAATAAATCAAAACGTGCAACTTTTCCGCCTGTGGTCCCCATTTAAAGCAATTCGTCCGAGACTTTGAACAATATCGCATCGATTGCGTTATAGCAGTCATAGCCACCATGAAAACAAGGTTACGGTCCATGTCGGCATCAGCCTGATTATTATAAGCATTGGCGACTGCATTTAAAGCAAATTGCAATCTTGCAATTTGCTTATGGTCTGAAAGTGACAATACTCGACCCTGAAGGAAAAAACGACTGTGTAAGTATCAATGCTGACATTACCAAAGCGTAGCCCCAACTACGTCAATATTAATCTTGGCATCTTGTTTTGACACATCTATGCCATCCCCTCTACTAGTTTCATCAATAGATTTAGACTTGATCCATAAATCATTACGACTTATGCTTGCAATCGCAGCCTCTATCTGCACAGCCACATCGCGTCAGAGGATATGTGTGTACGAGCTCTTAACACTTTAATGAAGTGAAAGCTCAAAAATCTAAATATATAGAAGCCACTTTACGTGGAAAAGCTTGCAATCTCCTAACACGCGCATTAGCCGCCCCGCACTGCTTTCATCACGCATTCTTACCGCCTTTCGCAAAAACGATAAAATATAAGAGGTAAATCACCTCAAGTACACACAAAACAAACCGGCCAATAAATTGACCATCCAAATGCTTGCCCTCAGAGCTGGCATGCATCAGCTACAAGGCGGCGATGCAAGCTTCCGCTATACCATGATGACAGCACGATGGAGGCATGTGCCAACTTTTGCGCAACTATAGATTTTGTCTCTAAAGCTTTATGAATTGTGGCCTTTTTAAATAAAAATTCGGTTGATACATGTCTGATACATGCGATATTTTAAGGCTCTTGCGGAAACTATTAAAATGTGAGGGAATTGGGGTAATCGCTAGCAGAACGGCTTTTGTCCACGTCGTATGTAAAGCTGTCGTCTGAAAGAGTACTTAGGACGGACTGGTTTGATAACATGTTCGACGAATGGTTTGATGAATCGGTTCCACGTCGATTTAGTAAGCGAAAGCTGCCATCGTCGCTGCCACCTTTATCGCTAAAAACCAGATGAGATGTCGCAAGCTTGTTTGTCGAGTGGAAGTCATACGAGTCAACCGAGTCGCGCGAGAAGGCAGACTTGGTCACTCCAAAGGGGCCGAGTTCGTAACTTTGTCCCTCGGCCTCGTACATTTCGCGTTCAGGATCTTCCGTACTGAATGCAGCAGTTGATCGATGCTTAAACCAGTTGTTGCTTTCATCGTCATAACTACAATTCGAGTCATTCGAAAAGATTGACGTCTTTGCCTGAGGACTGCTTCCGTAGCCGCCACATTTGCCTGCACGAGCAACTCCCATAACAGATGAGAAGGTATTGTCCTTTTGCTCCATAGTACTTTTACGACTGACAGAGGACACTATCGAGTCGGAAAAGTTGACGTACGATTGCATCATAGCCAATGAACTTGATGTTAAAGCGCCAGATGCACTTGGATCAAATTGTTGGCAATTACTTGTAAGTGAATAAGTGTTGCATGCGACACAGTCAGTTTCCACATCATCAACATCAACGTCCTTGCGCATAGCGTTTAGATCAGCACTGCGCTGCCTTCGCGACGAGGAAGCACTAGATCCTGGTCCAGAAAAACTTGCAACGTACTCGTCTAGTGGAACCGTTGAGGGACGTGAACTTACGCTTGACACGGACATCGCAGTTCCTCTCCTTGCTGATTGACCCCTTGATGACGACGGACCGCGGGACGAAGCCAAACCTCTCGAGGAATTCAGTCCACTAGATGATTGCTGTCCTCTAGATGAATGCTGTCCTCTGGATGAAAGCTGTCCTCTAGATGAATGGTGGTGGCTCCTGAAAGATTGACCTCTGGCCGACATCGGTGATGCACTCTCGCCCGTGGCGAGGTAAGTTGCAAGCACATCGTATGTTGGAATTTCCTGAACATGTCTAGGAGCAGCTGTTGGTGACGCAAGGGCCACTTCAGCATTTAGCGGCAAGTCGCCATAAGAGTATTTTTTGTTGCGAGAAATTGGCGGACGGACATTGCTCCGAGAGCAACTGAAACCCTCCGGAGCCGGCTCCAGCATTGGCACATTTTCTAAAAGCCCACTGTGGGAGCTCTGAGTAGTGTAGCTGGAAATAGTGCCAGACTTCGCTTGGTGCTGCTGCTGACTGTACAATTTCTCTTGCTGATCTTTCTGTTGATTATTCGCGTACCAGTTCACGCTTTGGTTTGATGGTGTCGGCTCCACTTCGTCATAAATTGGTATATTGGACATGTTGTTACTAAACTCAAGATTGATGTCAGTTGCGTTCAGATCGGAATTGATTTTGCCATCATTTTTGTGTCGACAAGCAATCACCACCTTATAAATGATCATGTAGGCTTGGCGCATAAACAGCAAGAAGAAAATCAACATGTTGACTCCAATGATGCCATATGCCACGTTGTCGCGCACTTTTTGAGGAAAATAGTCGTCTTTTGCCAGGACAAACATGAAACAGATAAGAATCGCCTTGGAACCTACCGACATGATACCCATATAGTACAAAACTCGCAAAAGATTCGGTTGACGGGAGAGCAGCAACGTCAAGTACAGCAACATAATGGCAAGAATGCAAATTAACTGCACCACGGCATCATGAACAATGCCGACAATAGCACCAGTCAGGACTGCCAGCAGAATGCGGGGTACAAAAAAAAAGCGGTTGTCAAAATTGTACTCGTCATAATAGGCACTGTACTTGCTACTAAATGCCCGTTGATCGTGCTCATAGGTTCCAATATCCTTAAGCTCGTCCGTATTCTTGGCAACAACAAAAACGCCAAGCCCAAGCGCCAGAAATATTACGCCTACAAGTGCTACGATTCCTAGCATAAAGCGCAAAGTAAATCTATTGGCCGAATTAGCAGGAGATCCTTTCGAAATAAAGTAACATCCAGCCATCGAGAAAATATATTGAGCCAAGAGCAGGGCCAGCACACCGGCCCAGATAATCTTACGATACCATTTGCGTGCTACTTCACCAAATGATTCCTTCTTCGATATTCCACTTACAATTACGACAAAAACCAAGTATAACACATGGAGTGCTGCGATTACACCGGCAAAATTTACGAGTGTGTAATAGAAGAGATCATCGGCATCCACACCAATCATTGTGGCGTATCTCGCCGGCCCAGACTCGCCACCCTCAGTAACAACTCCAATCACATTAGAGCTCGATTCTGCGAGTCTTCGAGTCGCATTATGGTCACTTTCGCTGTTTCTAGAGGCATCGCTGCTTCCCTTTATCAAGTTGAAATTTGTCCAAGAAAGTTCTACGGAGAACTGCATTAGAAATGTTGGTGCGCCTTCGATTCGTAACTGGCTGATCATGCCGGCGAACTGGGCCTGCTCGAAAATGTGTGTCATTTCATAGAAGCCACCCGAACTGCTTAACGCTGCAGTGGCGCTGGGCATGGCCGAGGCCCAAAGCATTGAGCCTGTACCAACCACGGCTGCGCTAGCTAAAGCAGTAGCAATAACCCCCGATGCCGTGTTGCCAGCCTTCGAGTCGAGAAAGTGCAGTGGGCCTGTGGTATCAGTGGGCCATTGCGTGTTGCTGCCGAATACGCACCCAGAGCAGCTATTGGCTGCGATATAGCTAGCATTGAGGTTGCCTATTTCAACATCAGCCGTGAGGTTGAGCGCCTGTTGAATTTGCTTCTCGCTATACGGAAGTGCGTACGCATAGAAAAATAGGCCGAGAGCAGCTAGGATACCAAGAGGCAAAAGCAGCGCGTAGAGCTGCGAGAGCGCTATACATCCGCAGCACTTTGAGGCACAGAAAAGCAGCCCCATCGTGTGCGAGGCAAGGGTGGGGCTCGTGTAGGTGAACCAGTTGAAGCGGGAATGGCTCAAATCTTACGTTTTTTATTGTAGGCACTGCACTGGAAGGCCGAGCTTTCGATGGGTATTCAGCTTGCACAAATTACCATTGGATGAAAATATCAATTAAGCAGAGTTGTTGACCAATGGGAGTTTGAAAAAATATTCGGAGTCCCATACGCGTTTTACGCGACTCATCAAATTAATGCATCAAATAGCAGTTGTACAGCTGTTACTTTGACTATAAGGGCACTTTGGAGCAATTTAACGTGCTGCCATCCGATTTGGCTATTTAGTTGATAGACATTGGGATGCTAGAGAACATCCTTCAACGGTTAGTTGATACCATTGTGTTTTCTGTTAGCTTCAATATTCACTTGCTATTGCAAAACACGCACGATGAAACAGTACTGTATTCGTTATAAATCTAAAAGAAAAAGAGTGTCGTAGCACAACAACAAAAACATGTAGGCTATGACAACTTAAAAGTGTCATATGCAAACTATATTATACGTCAGCTTGGTATTGCGAAGCAAGTTAATATAATGTTTGGTCAGCAGGGTAAGCATTCGCATAAGTTCTGTAACAGCACGCAAATTATAGTAAACGAGCAGCCTTATTATTGAATACTTGAATGGCTGTCATGGGCAACGTTTGTCATTAATCATAGAGGTCGCTATCGTTGTCCGCCTGCCTGCATTTTAATCAGTCCGCCCCTCACATGTGAATCCTCACTACAGTAATCAGCGAATTTTATTATGTAAAGTGGGCTTTAGCGAATTACTCTAACCAGCGATTGGTGCCGTGATTTCACCGCATTTTCATTCCGAAGTCTTAAAGGTAAGCTTGAAACTTAGCAAGCATAATAAGCTTGTGGAATTAGGTTTGGTATATTCTTGACGACACAGTCTACACAAATACGGAATTATCAGCCTGATGGTCGCAGCGGTAATGGAGGTGAAGCAAGTGCCAAATGCAACGCATGCACAATATATTTCTTTAATATTTTTTGTAAATTACTGGTATCGGATTTACTCGTTAAGATTAAACGACTATCTTTGAAAATTGCAACATTTTTAAAATATGATTATAGGAATGTCTTATCAATGAGAAAAAAATTGCTTTGCAGTGCGGTTAATTTATCCATCTGCAAAACAGTAAAAAGAACCGAATTGGACCTTTCTGTAATAATCGAAGCAAAAATTAGCTAAAGCTCCTACAACATTGTGTATCGCGTAGTCAAACATTGTACTTGTCTTTTTCTGATATTTCGACCACTGGTACGAGGTAGATTTTTTATGGATAGCAATGAGAATTCGGTATCGATCAGCTAACGCGCCGAAAAATTATTGCCCAATTTGAATCATCGTAATATGTCGCCTCAACCATCGCATTTTTAGCGCACTTGACTAAGGTTTCAAGCTCGCCCTGCTTGAACATGTGGCAATATCTTTGGACCACCAATCGCTTTTCCAATTTTGCAGTGGTCTTGCTACCACTTTTGTCGATGAAAGACGTATTTTTAGTCTCGCTTGAACACTTCTGGTACTTTTTAGCATCAACGAAACCATCCTCTGTGGGAAATGCAAAGCGCTTGTCAAGATTCCAAGGCACCATAAAGTCCTGCTGCCCTTCCTTGAAGCGCCGACGGGAGCCCTTCATTTGCTCATGAGCCCATGCGTATATAATTCCTCGCCCGCCAATCCGTAGAATACGCAGTAATTCGTTAATCGCTGCTTGTCGATGTCCTAACGTGCTTAAGTGGTGGAGTACAGCTATCGATAGCACAGCATCGCAAGATTGTGACCGCAACGGAACCGCCAACGCGTCAGCTACCATGGCTTCAAGCCCTCGGCCACCACAGATGGAAACGAGGCGAGAGCTGCGATCACCTCCAACTCCAAAGCTATGGGTTGGATCAATACACGTCAGATACTTGCCATTGCCGCATCCTATATCAGCAATAAATGATCCTTTCGGCAATGCTTTTACAAACTGAACAACTTTCGGCCAAGGACTGTGTCGGGTGCTGCTAAAATGAGCAGCTACAGTCTCATAAAAGTCATGAACGTACTGCTGTTCCATCTCTGTAGGGGCACGACTCGTCGACTCTAATATGATAGAATTTTCTTCACCATTTTTAATGCTCGCTTGTTCGCGACAATCAGGAGTATCACACTGATTAGGAAATGAGCATTCGCAAGGGCCCGATCGTATTTTACGAAATGTAATGCTGACTCGACGCTGTCGAGGAACCTGCTCCCCATCGATTACGTCAAATGTGCGGGGAACGATAGCGTGCTCCCACATGTAGCGACTAGGTCCGCTCATGACAGCAAGTGAGCGAACTGGCAGCAGTATGCCTTCGCTTCGGACACCATCTGAATGTCTGAAGTCCATAACAACTTCACTGCAAAGGCTTAATGATGCAACTGTCGTCGTGAATGCTGAGTGGGTGTCCACGTGAAATGCAATTCCTTGTCCAGGCAAATACTCATTTACCGTAATCTGATCCGGTCTTTCACCGTCCATGATTCCGTACTCTGCAATTTTTTCCAGAATCGGTAGTAGAACTTCAGGAATAGGTTCATTTATGGGTTCATTTGGATCGCACCTCCTCGTATCATAATTAAATACGTAGCCAAAATGCTGCACTTGTCTCGCACGGATGGAATTAGCCCAGTGAATTCCATTTTCCCGCTCAAAGAGCGCTAAGCATGCATCTGCTTGTGCTTCAGTTATAAAGTTTTCCACAATACATAGCCCGGGCACTCTTAATGCACTTGGACCTGCATTGCGTCGCACGTCTTGTACTTTGAGTAGTCGGTCGCGTGCCTCTTGCTCCTTGCGGGGTATCGCAAAATCAACATACATCGGACGTTGATTCAGCAGCTCACAGGGTTTTTGGTGCAGCAAAAAGCGCAGTCTTTGAGCATTCGAAACGTCGGTCATACATAACAGCACCACACGACGGGAGCCGGTCCCATAGAGCACACGCCGTATGATAGAACCAGGCTCTGAGGTGTTTAGAATTGACACAGACGCAGACTGCAGTAGCTGCAGCAGAAATGGGACGAGTCTAGACTTAGCGATCGCTACTTCATGAATGCGGCGACTCATTGTAAGCTTCAGGAAGCGGCTGGGCTGGTCATCGGCGACAAAGTCCGTCAGCTGAAAATCTTGACACGTGCTCATAACGATCGAGTCAAAAGGGCAGCATTACAAATTTACCTCCTCAATTAAGGTTTGATATCTGAAATTTCAAGAAAGATAAGCAGGTAAATTTGGAGACCTGAGGACGCGTGCGATACAAGATACACTTGTTTAAGTATTGGTTAATTTTTGAAACTGAACTCAATAAAAAAGCTCTAAGGAAATGCTATATTCACACCCTTTTCTCTTAAATACACACCCTCCCTGCGAATTCTTATAATCACCCTCTTCATTAAATCCATACCCTGTCTACGTCAGTGTGTGGCAAATTTGCGCGCGCTTCACGGAAGCAGAGAGCTGGTTGCGGTAGAGGCAGTTGCGATGGCATTTACGTAAAACATCCCAGTAAGTGAAACATTTTAATATTTTGGGAAATTGGGAATAGGGGGAGTAATGAATTCTTGGACGGCAACGACGACAGAAGTGGCCAAAGAACGGGAGGTCGTGCTTATTACGGAAGTGGTGAATCGATGAGCAGCGGTGCTAGTCACGTTCGAGGATGGCGCCATTGCAAAGTTTTACAAGGTACGACTACGGGTTCACTGCCGCTTTGAGTACTGTATGCATCCGGCGACGCAACAGCGCCAGCTCGATATTGTAACGGGGTGTATCGTTACATGAAATTAACACTTAAAGGTTGATAATAAATATATATAATCTAAAGTAGATAATATTTGGAGAATATTACTTTACATAGTAATATCCTAAAAGCTTATCCATTGGTAGATATAGACCATTTTATCTACTTTCTCCGCGGTCCAGTCAGTGCTGGACGCGCGCAAAGAGAAAGACACATAAGACTTTATTGCATGTTTTGTATTAGTTTATAATTAAGTGAGTATTGAGTAGATAGAAACAGAAGAACTTAGTTATATTAATACAGTTTTCATTTAACCCTCTTTAAGGTACTTGTCTTTAAGAGAGTCTTCCTCTGCACGTACTAGTGAACGCGAAGTGACGTGAGGCACCACTCGCACTATGGCAGTGCGAAGTGGACTTGTACAGAAGCAATACAAGTCAGTAGTGCCCCGTTACACCTGGTAGCACTTTGTGGTCCGTCCAAGGACCACAGTTCCATCATCTAACATGGACATGTTAGACGATAATGGAAATACGCGTCACGTTTCGCGTGATAGCTACTCCTTTCTAAGTGACATCGAAAGGAGTGCGGTCAAACGAATGAGTTCGACCGTAGGGAGCGATGTCATCTTGGGCCATGCTGTCCGGTTTGGACAGAGATGCCCTCCATTCAGACATCGCTAAGTTCACACAATATGAACTTGACGAGGCGAAGGAGAAGGTAGCCTTGCTTGATCAGCAAGGCTCTCAACAGGTAGAGCTGTTGAAGTTACAACAGGTAGAGACCCCTGTACCTGAGATGACGCAACGCGTTGTGCCGAGACCTTAAGATAGACATCTTTAAGTCTAGGGAGTCGAAGAAGACTCCCTCTTAAGATGGTTTGTCGAGTTGGACGATGCCACAGGGCTCGTCACATCGTCGACGAGCAAATGCAAGTCACATTTGCTCAGTCAAATTTGGCAGGTTGTGCCAAATCTTGGGCACTAGACCTTAAGTTGCGCGACCCATATATCTTTGGACGCTAGAGGCTTTTAATGCTCGGGTCAAATAGACGTTTGAACCGGCTAGGGCAGATTTCAATGCTCGATCAGAGCTTCTGAACTCAAGCAAGGTAAGCGTGATGTTCACGCTTATACGCAGCACATACGACTTTAAGCGAGTTGTATCACCAACAACCCAGCTCATGACCACACGTTGATAATGGCGTTAATACAACGTCTTATGTATAGTCCCGTGAAGACCCACCTGTTCCGCTTGAAACTGGCTACGCTTGAAAAAGCAATATCCGTTGCGGAACAGGAGGACCAAAGCTTGAGACAGGCTCACATTAGTTCGTCATCGTATCGTCCTCCAAGACGACACGAGCTTGGATGCCCAGAACCTATGGACCTCTCTTATGTCGAAAGCTAGAAACCTCACTTTTCGAACAATAAGCGATTGCAGAAATGCAATCGCTGTCAAAAGTTAGGACACTACTCTCATGAGTGCGCCGCACGCCCAGTACCGAGAAGTACTGAACGCAATTTTTTATGGACCGAATGCCAAAAAGGGCAACGGTGCGGGTCCGACGTTGTTGCGAAATCACAACAGCGAGGCGAACCGCCAAAAAACGATCGGGGTCAGTACGGGCGCAACGCCCTACTGATCCAGCAACTTCAAGAGAATTTGCAAATCTCTTGACGAAAGTTGCTCCAGACACACAATCATTATGTGTCTCTGCACCTGGCGATGATGTATCCCTCATCACCTTGAAGTTAAAAGTGACAAATGATTTGTCACTAAGAGCACTAGTGAATCGTGGAGCGTCGAGAAACTTTATTCGTCGCCAGTCGCTAGAGGTTCGTAGGCTCAAATATGTTGAGCGCAGCATCCCTCCAACGACGATTACGGTCCGTCTAGCGACAGGCGCATCGATAATAGTAATGAAACGCTTAGTGAAATTTCACTACACGTTAAAAGGTCTACAGTACGATGATAATTCCATCGTACTGGATTTGGATGACAAATTTGATGTCATCCTAGGTTTACCTTGGCTCAGAAAATATGAGCCAAGAATCAGCTGGCAGCATCGATCCGTAAAGACGCCTGCCACTTGTTCATCAGATAGCCATCTGATGAACGTCTTGTTGCGTCCACAAGCGTGTGGATATACTACGAGTGAGTGCGATGGCTTCACTTGTGGTACGGTCGTTAGTACGACTGCACAAGATCACAGTGTGATTACTAATCACCCTGTCATGCACCCAAGAAGTGTATGTTCGCTGCAAGCGAAATACCACTTCTTGGGTGCATCGTCGGTAAACATGGCGTGCGCCCTGATCCTGAAAAGATCAAGGCAATCACCGACTGGCCAGTTCCAGGGACTCAGCTGCCGGCGGCTGTGCGAATGCACAGGCAGCGCCGAAGGTCCACAACTCAAATAAGTCGAGTGGATTGAGACATGAATGTACGCCTAGCCGGCGAAATTTAAGGAAGATACCGATTGTCCAAAATGGACAACAAGATGATCCTAGGTCGAGTAGAGAGTCGACCTAGAGGACCCGACTGTGATAGCGCAACCACAGTCGGAAGACGTTAAGGGAATAAGTCCCCACGTACTCGAGGAGAAATCTCCTTAAATGGTTAATGCTAAAGTGACTGGACTTCAGCATCCCGAGGGATTGATCCCTCGGCAGCCTGCAGATAAAGCCCAGGAAGAAACCGAGACATTGAATGTCTTGGTTAATTACGGATCAAGAGTTGGCGCTTATACTCTTGATCTGTATGCGCCTCCGAAGTTAACTTCGGCGATAACTCAATTACCAACCCTAGAACCTAATACGGTTCTTAAGAGATCTGCGTAGTGATTAAATTAAGCAGATTTGCGTACTCGTCGCAGAGGACGAATACGTGACTAATTTTCGGTAAGTGGTATTTTTGCAGATAACGAACGGATTCTCAGCAGCTCATCGATGGACGAAAGTGTCCTCGATGTGAAGACTCGGATTAAGCGATATAATACTCAATCCGGGGAGTCTTCCGAAAAATCTTTTATACAAGGCTATATATGAATTTAGGGATGTATTCCCTGAAGCAGTTCTATGCGAGTGGCCTAAGGATATAGGCACTCGACACGAGATCGAGCTTAAACCGGGCTCGAAGTACTATGTCATGAAGCAGTGGCCACTGCCTCGTGAATAAGTACTTGCGATCGAAATTTGTTTATCGATCGATTAAAAGCGGACCGTGTAAGGGGGTCAACCCCTCCCCCACATAGCTCTCCGACTTTCACTGTGCGAAAGGCCACAGGCGGGTTGTGGATAGAGCACGCATTCAATAAACTGAATGCGGCAACGGTACCGGCTCAAATGTCGATACCTAGAAAAGACGTAATCATAAATGGTATGTCTAAGAGTACCATCTTTTCGTCGATCGATCTGATGGATGGATTTTATTAGATTCTTATGCGTGAGCGGGACATCCCGTACACAGTAGTGAGTACTCCCAATGGGATGCTCTGGGAATCGCTAGTAATGCCACAGGGACTTAGTAATGCCCCTGCAACATTCAACAGATGCGTAACGGATCTGTTGAGACCGGTGCGAACGTACGTCAGGTTCTTAAACTTATGCGAAAGCATAAGTAATACACAAATCTTATTCGCTGCAAGCGAAATGCCACTTCTTGGGTGTATCGTCGGGAAACACGGCGTGCGCCCTGATCCCGAAAAGATCAAGGCAATTACCAATTGGCCAGTTCCAGTCGATGTAAAGGGACTTAAAAATATCCTTGGGCTAGCGGCATACTTCCACAAGTACTCACGCAATTATGTCGAGATGACATTTCATCTCTCTCTTCTCTTGAAAAAAAATGATAAATGATTATGGAACGCTGATTGTCAGATTTTCTTTGAGGGAATCAAGCAAAGCTGGATAATCGCCAATCTTGGCTATTGCAGATCAAGACAGACCATTCCATGTGGTCTGTGACGCCAGCGATTTTGTAATCGGCTGTGCGTTAATGCATTACGATACAGACGGCGCGAGCGCGTCGTCTGTTACCAATCGCGTCAGCTGCAACCAGCTGAACGCAATTATCCAGTATAGACAAGAACTCCTTGCCATGAAATATGCACTGGCTAAGGTTTAGGGTCTACCTCCTCGGAGATAGACTGTTCATCGTATATACGGACGATGCGTCACAACGCACGGCCGTTAACAGCCCACACCCTCGCAAAGAATGGCGAGGTGACTATCCTTCTTCGCGGAGTATAATTTCTCCGTGGAATATAAACCAGGACGACTTGATGTCGTCGTTGATGCGTTATCACGCCTACCCGATTTCGAGTCAGCAGTGCACTCCAACAGTGAAAATAATCCGACTGTTGCAACACTCACTACGAGTGTTCCGTCATCAACTTTGTTTGATGACATGAAGAAAGCCTACGCAGAAGATAAGGACCTTCTGCGTTTAATGGATCATCTGATGAATCAATCCGATAAATCTTTTAAAAATTTACCGGCTTCATATCGATCGTCACCCGATCGTTACACAACACGCAACGGCTTATTGTATTACACAGCCGTTGCCGGCGCCAACTCACACCGATTTGCGCTTGCGCATCATGTATGAGTGTCACGATGCACCAACAAGTGGGCATCGTGGACGTGATAAATGATAAACTTATCCCATTGTAAGTCGCGACTTTTACTGGCCCCGCCAGTATCAGTTCATGCCTAAGTACATTCGTACTTGCGAGGTATGTCAACGGGTGAACCCCTAGCCCTTCATTTCGTGCACCTCACCAACCTCTCCCACTTCCGGCAGAATGTTGGCAGTCCGTATCTATGGAATTCGTTTTCGGATTCCTGAAGAAGATCACAGAAACAATGAAATCCTTGTTTTGGTAGACAGATTCAGCAAGATAGTACATCTTGTTGCCATACCAGAGTCGATCACGGCTCCGGGTTGTGCCCGTGTCTTTACCGAGACGGTATTCAAACTCCACGGTTTACCCGGTGAACTGATCTCGGATAGAGATCCACGGTTTTCGGCGAAGTTTTGGTAATCCGTGTTCTGATCTCTCGGAACGCGGCTGACCATGTCAACTTCTGATCATCCAGAGACAGATGGTCAGACAGAACGCGTTAATCGCGTCCTCAAAGAGATACTTCGAGGTTACGTCCAATCGTATTCGAATTGGAGCGAGTTTTTACCGATGGTCAAATTCGCCATCAATAATTCGGTGCATGCGTCTACAACGCATACACCGTTCTTTGTGAATGGCTTACGCCATCCTCGCATACCGACCCAATTAGAGGGATCCTCTAGTCTAAGGGGGGGGGACTCGCAGGAGCAAAACCAATTCTGGCTCATGCTCAACACGCGTCGAAAATAACAACGACGCGAGTGATGTCAATGTCGAAGAAAACGACATCGAAAATGAGATTGATCTCATGGCAGTACGCACTAAGCGTACTGAAAAAGACAAAACAAATGAGTTAGCGGAAGAGTTTCTGCTAACTCGAGAATCAATTATCCGTTTCGTTCAGGATTCTATTGCTAACGCAGTGGACCGACAGAAATGGAATGCAGACAAACATGGAAGAGCAAATGTTAATTCATTCAAATTAATGATCTAGTGCTACTCTCTACGGTAAACTTACCTAAACGATTAGTCACTAATGTGGGTAGCATTAAACTACTACCCAAGTTCATTGGGCCTTTCCGTGTACTGCATCGAAGAGGCAATGCGTACACAATAGAATTGCGACGTAGGATGCGAACGCATCCTACGTTTTACGTTGGTCGGCTCCGGCCGTACCATCAGTACGCGGCTTCTTCCGAGGACGGATTTGACCACTCTTTACAAGAATACCCAAAAGATTATTGTGATCGCGAACCAGATTTTCATGTTGAACCTGAAGTTTCTCAGGCCGGTTTCGAAGATCCTCGAAGCTACGATGAGCTGACGACAGCTCATCGCGGACAGCATGATACTTCCGCTCGTACTCCAACAAGGAGTACGCACTCTTCGAACGGTCTTCCAACCGCTCGATATGGTGAGCCTGCACCGTCTGCTCCAACGAGCGACGCTTACCGCGCTCGTGGTCAAGTCCCTCCTCCAAATCATGGAGGAAGCGATCGAGTTTGTCGACCATCGACACTAGATCCGACACATGGGTCGGATTTAATTTTCACTCCTCCGCCACAACCATTGGTGAATTTCCAAGGCTGTCAACGTTTCCTTGTGGAACGTATACTCCGTGATGTGAAGGGGTAGCGAACAAGTTATCTTGTTCGCTGGTGCGGTTTACAACCTTCACATGACAGCAGGGAGCCTCGTTCCCAGCTGGTTGTTGACGTTGAGAGCCTCGTCCGTCAGTATGACGAGACCCATCCAATGGATCATAAGGTCTATCAGAAAACACGCGCCTCTGGCGCCTGTAAATCGATGGCAAAACGTCAATCTCATCGCGCATCTCGATAGAGATGCGAGCCCTTCCCCTGGATCACTGGTGACCCGGCGAGGACGCCGGAGGAGATCGCTGCCCGCGACGCTCTTCATGAGCATTACCTTACGCCGAAGGTAATGACGCGAAGCCAGTATCTGACGCGTTTACGTGATCAAGCTTGTGGGGCTTCGGTGACCTGCATGAGAAAGATTCTGATCGTTTTGTTTCCAAACGAAACAAGGAGTGAAAACGAAGTCTCATTTGAGAACTGGGTTCACCGGGCCCGCAAACTCCGTAATATCTGGAATATCAGAGAGTCTGCGGATTAAGGTGAAGCTTCGCTTCGACTTCGCTAAGCTTTAGGCCAAAGGCCAGTTACGTTCAGCATTTATGCCACAAAACGAAGTAAGGCTAGCCGATATTTCAGTGCTACGGTTGACCGTACAACCAAGGATCGAAGCCGCACTGAGGCTTTAGATCCACCTAATCCCACGTTTAGTAGTGGGAAGCGACGTTTGACGCGAGTTGACCCTCAGCTTGGAGCTCAAAAATGTCAACGTTGTACGGGCAATCTTGCCGAAGAGGTACCTCGAACTCCCAAGAGTTTTTGGAAGAGGGTTACCCTAGCCACTTCACCAGATACTAGTATTGACCCTCACGACGACGTCGCTTTAAAAGTTTCTCCACATGAAACTGAAGGTTTCCCCGCGCATCAAGCGGTGCGGGAGGGGGCCGAAATTTCGGCGGAAGCATTTGATGCTCAACGACACGAGGTGCAACTTCTTCGTGAGGTCCTTGCTCGGGTTGGGAGCTCTTTTGAGGCGGTTCGGGCGTCTTTCGCCGAAATCGCTTTTACCACGTAAAGAGGGCCAGTTGGATATCCTGGTGAGGATGCAACAATCTGCGGCACGACCGCCTGTCTCGGCGCAAGCGCCTTCAAGTCCAAGTGGGAAGGGTCCCGATATGGCTAAAGCAAGCCAACGTAAAACACTGGATGTGTACGCAGCTTGTTGGGAAGGTTTAGCGTATAAGCTAGGCCCTTCTTGGCCACGAACGTAAATGGTCCAATAAAGCGCGGGCGAAATTTGGTCTTGAAGACCGCGGATACCAAGTTGGTAGGTAGGTTCTTAGCGTTTAGTAAAACTCGGTCTCCGACCATATACGAATTAATACAGTTTCTGCTTTTGGCATCTGCTTCTTGTTTTTGTTTGTCTTGGCTATCAGCCATCGTATCTCTTACATGTCTTAAGATACTAAATCGCGTCGCGAGAAACTCGCTTACTTGTTTCCGAACGGTAACAGGGCTGATATCAGCAAGCCTATCGGCCGATTCTCCCCCACCAAGCCCTTAACCCTGCAGTGGTATCGTTAATGGAACGCGCGGTTGGTAAGACCGTTTACATAGAACACAGTATAGCCTGTAGAGGCATGAACAGCGTCATTGAACGCAAACTCCACTACTGGGAGCATTGAGCTCCAGCGCTTTGGTGTCTGAGCACACACGCTGCGTTAAACGTCTTCAATGACGCGATTGACAAGTTCAGTTCGACCATCGGTCTGTGGATGGTCCGCAGTGGACATCTCCAATCTGGTTATAAGCACTCGGAAAATTGATTTCCAGATTTACCCGTAAAATCGGGGATCCCGATCAGAGATAATTGCCACTGGCAAACCATGTTTTCGAAACACGCGATCGATGAACAGCTTAGCTGTACCGTCTCCATCAATGGAATCTGGCACGGCTGCTTAGTAAGCCATTTTGCTCAAACGGTCAACAAAGACCACTATACCGGAGTTACCGGCTGAATCTTTCGGTAGCCCAAAGACGAAATCCATACTAATGGACTCCCACAATCCTATGGGGACGGGAAGACTCGCCAGTGGCGCAGCAGCATGTGTCGAGGGTTTAATCCGTTGGCACGTTTCGCATGTGCGAATATATGTGCTGACCCATTTTTAAAGTTTGGGCCACCGACTCTGGCCTATGAAGCCGTAGGTCTTTTCTCAAGCGAGATGACCACCAAGGACAGTATCGTGTGCCTCATATTGGATCCGGTACTTCACCTCCTCATCATGAGGAACAATGACACGCGGAGGGTCCGCGATGTTTGTGCAACAGGTTGTTATCGATAGAAATCGATGTAACCTTGCACGCAAACGTGCCGCCAATTTAATACCCAATTTGAGTCCTATAACGCTCGTAGCAGAGCTGCACACTGTTTATCCTTGGCGTAAGCCGAACTGATTAATTCAGGAATAGGTGACGAGATAGTCGTTGAATGAGAATCTCATAATCCGGCCTGCGTGATAACGCGTCGGCCAAAGCATTTTGCTTGCCGGGCTTATACTTCACCACGAAGTTGGATTCCGCAAAAAAAGATAGTTATCGGGCCATTTTCTGTGAGAGATGGGGCGACTTAGTCGCCGTGCGCAATGATGTGTGATCTGTAAAAATCACAAACGGCTTAGAGCCGAGTGGATGACCTCTGAATTTGACGAGAGCATACTTCATAACAAGGAACTCTTTGTCATGAACTGGGTAGTTCTTTTCCGCAGCTTTAAGCTTTTTAGACTCGAACGCAATAACACGTTGATGCCCATCAACATCTGTTTGTAACAGAGCACTGCCAATGGCAAAATCTGATGCGTCAAAGACGATACTGAAAGGCCAATTTGGGTTTGGCAGTACCAGAATCGGGGCATGGATAAGACTACCCTTAACTGCTCGAAAAGCATTATTTTCGGTGCTAGTCCAGCACCATTCTATATCTTTCTTTAGGAGTTTAGATAATGGCCTAGCCATATCAGCGTAATTTTTGCTATATTTGTGTAAATAATTGGCGAGACCCAACCACTTAAGCAAATCCTTTTGGTTTTTAGGAACCGGCCAATCTACTATGGCTTTTACCTTAGCGGAATCGCTCTAAGGCATCGCTTTCCAATGAAGTTTTCTAAAGAAGGAATTTCGTCTGCGCCAAAAATGCATTTAGATGCATTGGCATACAATTTTTTTGTGCGCATGCATTCGAGCACTGCTCGCAAATGGTCTAAATGGTTTTCCATATCCGACCGACCCTGCTCCGCACGACTATGGACAAAAATGTCATCGAAATAAGTCTGTGCATAACCTCGATGAGGGCGAAACAGTTGCGTCACTAGACGATTAAATGTTGCCGGGGCGTTGGAAAGCCATTGTGGAAAACCAGCCACTCCCATTACATGCCGCTTTGGGTGCTAACCGCTGTAAGCGGGATATCACTAGCTCGCATAAGCACTTGGTAGTAACCATTGACTAAGTCCAATGCACTGTACATTGTACATCCCACCATATTGTTCTAAAGAACATCTTTTCTAGGAATGGGGGTTTGGGCTGGTATAGTGGCAGCCTTAAGCTTATTATAAGCATGTACAATGCGCCATTTACCATTTGGCTTTTTGACACAAAAATGTCGGTGTCGAATGAGGAGATTTGTTCTCTCGTAACATTTCAGCCTCGTGCTTTGCATGGAAGAAATCGTCAATGACGTCACACTGCTCCTTTGGTAAAAGCCATTGTTCTTGTGACACAGTATTTGGTTCCCATTACTAAGTCAATTTCATGATGAACACTTCTATCCGGAGCTAAAACAGATGGTGGGTTATTACATACCTTATCTTGGAATTCCTTAATTAAGGAATAAAAAGGATCCGTAGGATCTTCCAGGATCGGTGACCCATTTCGCGCACAAAGTGCACCTTTTGTGTCATCCAGGACAGCTTCGTCTAGAAGTGACGATGAGTTTAACTCAACCATAGGTCGAATGACCATCATTTCAGATAAGTCACCAGTTTTTAAGACTCGACCGCACTCATCAATAGACATTTCGTCTAGCTCTAAAAGAGCATGTAACGAGAGGATTGCCGCAAGGCTTACTTCCCCCTCAATGTTACCGGTTACGCCATTTACAAGCGTATGTACTTGCTCACTCGTATCACTTTGTGAGGGTATACACGCTTCGTGTCCATCCTGTCTTGGAGTGAAGATGAAGACAATACGCCTTTTAGAGGCCGGGACATTCACGTCCCCAGGGTTTTCAGCCTGTATTGGTTCTATACAAGACATGGTGTCTAATTTGACATCCGATAAAGAGTTAAAAAACTCAACTTCCTTATCCAGCGAACGTTTACGTGTCGCCTCACGTGCATTAGGAGGATTTGACCCAAAATGCCCTGGCGAACCGCCAATAGTGTCACTATTGACACTTAGGATGGTGCCACCTCGGCCGACCATACTCGGTGGACTTAGACGTGCCACTCCACGTATCTCAGGGATATTGCACGCTGCTTTCAGCATTTAGTGAATCGTTAGTATAGCGAGTGTTACTCGACGAAGTACGTGCCGTTTTACTTATTTCTGCTCAGTCGGGCTCAAAATTAATGTTTTTAACATTAGAGTTTATTAACTCAGACATGCCAATGTCTAAAACAGTGACAGACTCATTCTTGGTATGGCCTGGCTAGAACATCATGAACCGAATTAGTAATATTTATTGTGAGGAGTAGCTTCTCCAGACAAGCTATTGATAAGCCTTTCTGGCAAAAGCCACGGCTTCTTTTCAGGGGCGAGATGAGACATTTTACTGTCTTCACTCCCCTGACCGTGGATCAATTGGAAGTCTAAGACCTTAGGCGCCACGCGCAATATTCCTAGCAAAGTTTTGGAGAGTCATGGACCCACCTTTGCTAGGCAACAAATGAGATCATATCTCGAATCCAAATCAAGGACGAGACAGCGTTCCATACTGTCAAAGTCCAGAAACTTTATACCTAAGTTCAATGGAACTTTGGGAACAGTGACCCGAGTCCCTGTCCCTAAGCAAACAGTGTTATTGTATTATCTCCATGCGCTCTAAGTACCTCCACGTATTGTTGATTTCCCTCAATAGAAAGGCGTCGAGCATAATTGCAAGACACTCCTGAGTCAATTAAAATTGACCACGGCTTACCAAAGCCCTTTACAATCGAAATGAGCACCAAGCTAATTGGGGCAAGGTTCTATTTATTCTCACCTCCTTGAGGTTTAACCGAGCCTAGGTCTTCCCCAGAAGGGCGCCCCGCATCTACTGGGTATCGACGTTTCCCCGCACCGTACCAGATCTCTGGTATAGGTCGGAGTTGGAGCTCTTTCGGGCTTTACGCAAATTTCGAAGTGGGCAGGCAGGGCGTAAATGTTTCGTGCATTCGCGCACATAACATCTACGGATGGTCTTATGCTGTTCCACAGCTTGAAGAGCCTCTTCTCCTTCCTCAACGAGGCTTATAAACATAGGTTCCGCTCTATTAGACGGAACCCATGTGCTCGAAGAGCTTGTTCGGTAAACAGGCGTGCTAACGCGGGCAGACTTAAAGTCAAAGTCGGCGCGTAGCGCTATGGCAACTGCCTCTTCGAACGTAGCCGGATGAGATCGGAACAATTCCGTCCGGGCAATGCCTTCATTGAGACCCCCCATAAAAAAGGTCACTACAATTGCCTCTTGCACCGGGTCTTGATGCATAGATGCAATGAGAGTTCTCAACTCCTGGACAAAGACCCCCAGGGTTCTTTTACCCTGCCGAGTCGCTAGGAGTCGTGCTCGCATGCAAAAAGCCTGATCAGGCGGTGCAAACATGCTGGTCACTTGCTGTTTCAGCGAATCCCATGAGGGGAAAGCGTCGTTTATGGATGTGCTGCACATTAATGCCCACTCTATGGCTCTACCTCCAAGTTTGGACATGGCCATAGCCACATTTGCCTTTCTGGTAAGAACAAGACGTAATCAATGGACATTTCCATTTGCTCAATTCAAAAAGGGAGATTTTCTCCCTCTTTTCCCTCATTTTTTTTTACATTTACAGTTAGAGGGCGAGCCCTCGGCTCTGAGTCAGGTACGGAGATGTACCGGGTAGGCATAGATGCCGCTAAAGGGTCCTGTACCTGACCGATCAGGGAGGCTTTGTACCGCATGAAAGCTTCAAGCCTTGCATGCAGGACCTCTGGTCCCTGGGAAATAATAAATTCCACGTGCTCAAGCCCGAATAAGATTTTGAGCTTGTCATAAGCGGCGCGTTGCGCTTCTGACAATTCTGGAACCTCTTTCACTGTCGTAAAAAATAAGTCTTGTAAAGACTCAGGCGTAGGTTGACTACGAGTGCTACCAGGTGTAGCGGAGCTATCACGCTCCTAAAGTCAGAGAAAGACTCTCAGACTCAGAGAGTCACTTAGTTCTATTGAGCTTATGGGTTTAACAACTCTGGGAGTCGTACATGCTATTAAAGCTTAAGGAATCCTAGTTCAAGGGATTCAGGGGTTCGTAAAGCCAAGTGGCAACTAGTGCCCAAGAGGATATACCTTAGAAAGGCTTCTATCTCTTACAAATCAATGCGCAAGCCTTAGGAAGGCACTTAACGCTTTAAGATCAATGAGGAACTGCACTTTATTTAATTATTTAAATCTAAAAACCTTACCCTAGCTAATTTAAAATAGATTTCGGCCCCAGATTTATATCTGGCGGCGACCACATAATTATTGCCCATATTTAATGGGATTTAAGCAACTAACTATTTTAAAATTAGATAAAGGGTATTTTACCCATTTAGTAAATGTACCACAACAACGGTTCTCCAACCGATGTGTGCCCCATTACACTATCAGCTTAAAGACATGAACTTTCCCTAGTGACCCTGCCAGTTTAGCAGTGGTCAATAAAACTACGTCCTATGACCGACCTCTCGGCGGTATCATAGGCGAGTTTGATGCTAAAAGCGTGAGCGAGGCTCAACGCTTTTTGATTAAGCGATTAGCCATCACACGAAAAGTCCGTGACGAGATGGCAAGCGCACAGGACAAGCAAAAAGAATATGCTGACCGAAATGGTCTCAAAATTAACGAACGCTTTAAAGTGGGTGAAAAAGTACTATTAAGTATTGCTACCCTACCTAAAAATGCAATTTTTGTACTACCTGGAGGTACTACGAAGTTGTTGCACCGTTTCATTGGGCCCTTTAAGGTGGTAATAGAGGTTGGTGACTCAAATTATAGGCTCACCCTTCCCTCGTATATAAAGACGCGCCGTATTTTAAGTGGGTCGTCTGAAACGGTATGTAGACTCAAATGAGCCTCATACCCCCATTCGTCGAAGAAGACGATGGTGACGCCGACTGTGAGTCTAGCGGCGATCAGATGAGGGAGACGGTGAATTTACTTGGTGACTGCCTATGAAAAGGAGCACCAGCTGAGGCCTCTTCGCTAGTCTCAAATGGACTAGCAGAAGTAGCGTAGTGAGAAGAAACAGGGGGTACAGTACCGCCCATGATTTCTTTCACACGCAAGCGGGCGATATTAATTCGCTGCGACCGCTGTATCATCGCATCGGAATGCGGATGAATGCGGCGCAAGAATTTCGCCTCGTATTGGTCGGGCGTTTCATTTAAACGCAACACGACCGGGTCTTCCATAATTTAATGACACCATAATAGTTTTGAGCATTTAGAAAAGCGCGTTTTTTGAGCGACGCTATTGTCCCGTTTACACGAGGCCATTCAGAGAGAGGGAGCATAAGTGATATGCCACCCGTCACACAGCCACGTTTAATACGGCTGGCTTGTGACAGCGACTAAGCACATTCACGCGTCGTCGGCGGAGCGTTACGCTCAGAATCCTCTATGTCAGAACCATTATGGATAATGGTCTGAGCAAAAGACGGTGTGGTTTTACCCAACGGAGAAGCGGCTGCGCCTTTATGGGCAGCGCTCGCAATAACCGTCGCTGCGCTATCCAGCGCAGACGACGAGACAGCATTCGTAAGTGTTGCTGTCTCCATGTTATGAGCAATGATAGAAGTTTGGATGGGCAATAATGTGCCATCATCCTTCCTCGTGAGATCCTTGTCCGCATCATTACTTTGAGGTGACGGCAACGGTCTCGACTCATTGTAGTCGACAATGAGCGACGGATCAACATCCTCACTGATTAAGTGGGATGAATCCTTAAGCCCCGTTAACGCGACAGCAGCAGTAGCGGTCGGCGTTTCAGCTAAGGCATTGGACGCTGCAGGGCGTGTTAACGCGGCGCGCGCGCTAAATGCAAGAGTTAGTGGGCGTCTTCGCAGACGACCCTCCAACGTTGCCCATGTAGGTGGCACCTTTGGCGCCGTGTATGAAAACAGAGGTCGCTAGAGTGAATCAGAGACTTAGCGGCGCGTCAAGCAGCATAGTTCTTCCTTCCACTTTATCGAAGTTTAAAATGTAACTTCGTTCTTTAAGGGAGTGGATAGTGTAACTGGCTAAAGTTGCCCTAATGTTACACAGTCCCCGTTAAATACACTTGGTGTACTCAAGGGGATGGTCAATTTCTTAAATAAAGTAATTAGACCCACCACTTGAGTGTGGTTCACATTTGTGACCAACCCTTGTGTATGTGATGCACATAGGTGCATTCACATTAGGAGGGATGTCGCCTAGCGTCATCCGTTACGCGAGATATATAGAGATACGCTCGCAAAACATATTAGTGTAATCAATAGAGATGACAGTTCAATTTGGTAAAAATTGGAATTTATATTTAATGCGATTATATTTAAATCGGTCTCAAACTACTTTCTACTTATCAAGTGCGCACGAGGAGTCGAATCACCGCTCCCGTGACGACACGTTTACCAGAGTACCTAGTGCGTTGGATGAGGTCGCTAAGGCGCCCACCACAATTACCTCACGGCACACGAAATTAGACGGTCAAACAGCTTCTCCGCTGCGCTAGGGTGTGTGCTTAAGTAGAGCGTGCCCCCATAAAGACTTGCCCACCTACAACTTTCAACTTAAGAAGTGCGCACGTGAAGACGGATTACCGCTTCCGTGACGACACTTGTACTAAAGTACTTAGCTCGTTGGGTGAGGTCGCTTAGGGGCCCACCAACAATCTCACTGCACGTGTGAGAAGACGGTCAAACCGCCTTCTCACTGTGCCTAAAGGTGTGTGCGTAAGTAGAGCGTGGCTGCTATAGTAGCACCTGTCTACACCCACCCTTGTGTCTTAATGTGCTTTCGCATTTAAGGGGATCAAGACATCATCTGCGATTTAAAAAAGTAAGCTCGCCATGCAGGAATACACATCTACAGATGGCATCCAATCATTGGATAAAGTTTATATTTAATTACATTTGGTTTAAATATATTTCCCTAGTCGAACGTGAATAAAACAGTGTCTAGTTTTAATCTAGCCACATCATTTGTCAAAAGGATCCAAAAAGACGAGTGAAGGTATTCTACTTTCATACTTCACTCCTACTTAGTGGCTTGCACTTCATTTGCTGCATCATTGGGGACAAAATAATACTTTTATTGTTGCCTAAATTGTTTATCGGGCATATAAATCTAAAATTCCCTTGCGGATCTCCAATATCAATGACGCTATTATAGGATACTTCTTGTCCTCAAAACTGCATCTCATGCTTTACGCGCAAGTAAAAATATCGTTTGCCTTGCAAAAGGATATATGGAGCTTTGATTTCTCGTGGTGAAGCGTGTGTCGACACAATATTGGTTAAAACGCAACTTTTTAAAATGGCTGTGTCATCACTCCCGGGGCTAACTATATTTTGGTGTTGTCGCATGGTGTTAAGTCATCTGGTCGCTCAATCGTCGCATGAATACCCAATTTTCTCTTCCAGATGATTTCAATTATCGATGAGCGTGATGTATATATTTGAAATTTCGTTTCTGCAGCTGGTGGTAAAAACATGGTCTTAATTAATCTGAACTTTTTTCCAGCTCAATGCTTGCGATGCGAAATAACGCATGAATGTCGCATCCATTTCCGAACAGTCCAAGAAAGTTGCTGGAAGTTTTTTTTACGGCATCTCGATTAGTTGTCGGCTTGCTTCCGATATTGTGACCACAGCAATTGTTGAGCTTGTACAATGGTTCGATATGACATTACTTTATATCTTAATGGCGCAATGAGTCTATTAAATACCTAAGCACGTGATATTGGCTGCAAAATATTCAATATGTTGTGCTTTGTCTTATTTGTTAAGCAAACGTGTCGTTAATTTTCGTGCAAAAAGAAGCCATCATATTTATATGAATCAGATGCCGGCTCTATTTGTCGCAACGAAAAAGTCAAGATTTCCACGTGTCCTACGCTAAAAGGCTTTATCTCCGTCCAGGAACGGGAGGATGTCGTCCCGCTCACGTCTTGTCCATAAAAGTGGATTCGCGCATGCCAGCGCATCACGTTATCCGCTCGTTCTTTTTTTAAGAAACTTCGGTTGGGGGAGGCACAAATTGCTAAACAGTGACATTCTTGTATGATAAACAGGACTGTCATGTCTACTCTTTATCTATCATAAGATATTTATTGCCCGATAGCCACTGCAAACTAACAAAGCCTATGGTCACCGCACAGTCAGGTCCCCCATTCTATTTCAAGCAAGATAAATGGTATTGGATCTTCCACCTGATCGGAGTTTTTCGAAAGTCTCGTTATATTAGCTCATACTTGCTATTGTTAGCGTCACTATCCCTTACAACTTGCATAAAAAATCTAATCTTTTTCGCATTAGGTCTACTGCGACAAGGCTACCACCACTTCATTGGTGGCAATCGATTGCATGACTCGTCTAATTTTAATTTTTGTTTTCAAGAGACCGCTACAGTTTTAATTGGAGCGAGTCATTATCATTTTGCTTCCGTCTCAGTAAGATCTCTTTCTTTCTTATTTCAACGAGCGACATGGTGCGTATGCTCCTGATTAGCAGTATTTTTGTGTCTGCGATTTCCCTCGGAGATTCGAGTGCTTTCCTCGTAGCCGCTAATATAGAGCAGGAAATGCGTGACACAATCCCAGTCGCGCCAGTTGCTAGATACCTGAAAGCTGGAGAACTGCGCAAATCTGCGAAATCTGAGGAGAGAATGTTTTCCAGCTCCAAACTATTCAAATTCTCCAAAGAAGACGAGAAGTTGTTCCAAGAAGCCGCGAAAGAGATTACTGATACAGCTTCAACCGCAAAAGGAGCTACAAGCAAATCAGAGACTGTAAAAAGAGAGATAGACCCAGTTGAAAAAACAATGGCAGCAAAAAGAAGAAAAAGAGCCGATGCAAGAAAGAGAATAGATCTTGAAAATGGCATGGAAAAGCTCAATACAGATGACAACTAAAAGGATAATACAAACAACAATGATGCTACGTAATTTAATGTTGATGTATTAATTAAATCTGTAAGCGTCAAATTTTACTTGACATTTAAAAGCTATTGAAGTAGTACACTCCGAATTATTTCTGGTTGTCAATTTCGTCAATTTGTTAATTGCGCTGGAGCATATGTTAGGTGAATACGGGGTAATTTCTTAAAGGCATTCAGGTCATATTTAAAAAGCCCTGTAAGTACATTGTAATGGTGTTTCCGTTTCATAAATATTATTTTCGGTAAGAGGAATAATAAATACGATTTCCTTTAAGAGAAAATCAATAGATTTTTTGGTCTTTTATCAAATTCGACTTAACAGTTCCAATATTACCAATTTTGGTAATATTGACGCGATAAGACAGTGATTCTTTTAATTGGTTGATTTTAGTTTGAATCAACCGATCTACACGTGTAACGGGGTGTATCGTTACAAGAAAATTAACACTTTAAGGTTGTTAATTGTATATTATCTAAAAGGTAGAGAATATTTGGAGAATATATCTTTACGTGGTAATTTCCTAAAAGCTTATCTATTGGTAGATATACACCATTATATCTACTTTCTCCGCGGTCCAGTCAGCGCTGGACGCACGCAAAAGAAAAAGACAGATAAGACTTCATTACATGTTTTGTATTAGTTTAAAATTAATTTAGTACTTAATAGACAGAAGCAGAAGAACTTAATTATATTAAATACGGTTTTATCAACCTCTTTTAAGCAAGTGCTATAAAGAGAGTCTTCCTTTGCACGTACTAGGTGCGTGAACTGACGTGAGGCACCACTCGCACCGAGGCAGTGCGAAGTGGACTTTTATTGAAACAGTACAAGTCAGTAGTGCTCCGTTACACCTGGTAGCACTTTGTAGTTCGTCCGTTTCGCGTGATAGCTACTCCTTTCTAAGTGACATAGAAAGGAGTGCGGTCAAACGAATGAGTTCGACCGTAGGGAACGATGCCATCTTGGCCATGCTGTCCGATTTTGACAAAGATGCCCTCTATTTATCATCGCCAAGTTCATACACATGAACATGACGAGGCGAAGGAGAAGGTAGCCTTGCTTAATCCGCAAGGCTCTCAACAGGCAGAATTGTTGAGGTTACAACAAGTACAGAACCCTGTACCTGGGATGACGCACACGCGTCGTCCGGAAACCTGAAAGATTGACATCTCTAAGTATAGGGGAGTCGAAGAAGACTCTCTCTTGAGATGGTTTGTCGAGTTGGACGATGCATTAAGGGCACGTCACATCGTCGACGAGCAAATGCAAGTCGCATTCGCTCAATCAGATTAGGCAGGTCGCTCCAAAACTTGGGCATTGAGCCTTACGTTGCGCGACCCATACGTCTTTGGGTCGCTATAGGCTTTTAAAGCCCGGCTCAAACAGACGTTTGAACCGCCAAGGGCTGAGTTCAGAGCTCGTTCAGAGCTTCTGAAACTTAAGCAAGGCAAGCGTGATGTTCACGCATATTTTCAGCACATACGACTCTTAGCGAGTTGTATAACAAATAACATAGTCCAAGAACACACGTTGATTACGGTGTTCATGCAAGGTCTTACGGATGGTCCCGTAAAGACCCACCTGTTCCGCTTGGGACTGGATACGCTTCAAGAAGCAACATCCGTTGCGGAATAGAAGGATTTTAAGCTTGAGACAGGCTTAAGCTAGTTCGTCATCGTATCGTCCTCCATGACGACACGATTTAGGAAGTCCAGAGCACATGGACCTCTCTTACATCGAAAGCGAGAGACCTCGCTTTTCAAACAACAAGCGATTGCAGAAAAATGCAATCGCTGTCAAAAGTTAGGACACTATGCTAATAATCGTAGTGCTTCACGCCCAGTACCGAGAGGTACTGACCATAAATATGGACCTAATGCAAAAAGGGCAACGGTCACGGGTCCGACGTTGTTGCGAAATCACAGCAGCGAGGCGGACCTTAAAAAAACGGTCGGGCTCAATAGGGGCGCAACGCCCTACTGATCCAGCAACATCAAGAGAATTTGCAAATCTCTTGACTAAAGTTGCTCCAGACACATAATCATTATGTGTCTCTGCACCTGGCGATGAGGTATCCCTCATCACCTTAAAAGTCAAAAGTGACAAATGATATGTCACTTGGAGCCCTATTGGACTGTGGAGCGTCGAATAACTTCATTCGTCGCCAGTCGCTAGAGGGTCGTGGGCTCAAATATGTTGAGCGCGACATCCCTCTAACGAGGATGACGGTGCGTCTAGCGACAGGCGCATTGATAAAAGTAATGAAACGCGTAGTGAAATGTCACTACACGTATAAAGATTTACAGTACGATGATAATCACATCGTACTGGATTTGGATGACAAATTTGATGTCATCCTAGGTTTACCTTGGCTCAGAAAATATGAGCCAAGAATCAGCTGGCAGCATCGATCCGTAAAGACGCCTGCCACTTGTTCATCAGATAGCCATCTGATGAACGTCTTGTTGCGTCCACAAGCGTGTGGATATACTACGAGTGAGTGCGATGGCTTCACTTGTGGTACGGTCGTTAGTACGACTGCACAAGATCACAGTGTGATTACTAATCACCCTGTCATGCACCCAAGAAGTGTATGTTCGCTGCAAGCGAAATACCACTTCTTGGGTGCATCGTCGGTAAACATGGCGTGCGCCCTGATCCTGAAAAGATCAAGGCAATCACCGACTGGCCAGTTCCAGGGACTCAGCTGCCGGCGGCTGTGCGAATGCACAGGCAGCGCCGAAGGTCCACAACTCAAATAAGTCGAGTGGATTGAGACATGAATGTACGCCTAGCCGGCGAAATTTAAGGAAGATACCGATTGTCCAAAATGGACAACAAGATGATCCTAGGTCGAGTAGAGAGTCGACCTAGAGGACCCGACTGTGATAGCGCAACCACAGTCGGAAGACGTTAAGGGAATAAGTCCCCACGTACTCGAGGAGAAATCTCCTTAAATGGTTAATGCTAAAGTGACTGGACTTCAGCATCCCGAGGGATTGATCCCTCGGCAGCCTGCAGATAAAGCCCAGGAAGAAACCGAGACATTGAATGTCTTGGTTAATTACGGATCAAGAGTTGGCGCTTATACTCTTGATCTGTATGCGCCTCCGAAGTTAACTTCGGCGATAACTCAATTACCAACCCTAGAACCTAATACGGTTCTTAAGAGATCTGCGTAGTGATTAAATTAAGCAGATTTGCGTACTCGTCGCAGAGGACGAATACGTGACTAATTTTCGGTAAGTGGTATTTTTGCAGATAACGAACGGATTCTCAGCAGCTCATCGATGGACGAAAGTGTCCTCGATGTGAAGACTCGGATTAAGCGATATAATACTCAATCCGGGGAGTCTTCCGAAAAATCTTTTATACAAGGCTATATATGAATTTAGGGATGTATTCCCTGAAGCAGTTCTATGCGAGTGGCCTAAGGATATAGGCACTCGACACGAGATCGAGCTTAAACCGGGCTCGAAGTACTATGTCATGAAGCAGTGGCCACTGCCTCGTGAATAAGTACTTGCGATCGAAATTTGTTTATCGATCGATTAAAAGCGGACCGTGTAAGGGGGTCAACCCCTCCCCCACATAGCTCTCCGACTTTCACTGTGCGAAAGGCCACAGGCGGGTTGTGGATAGAGCACGCATTCAATAAACTGAATGCGGCAACGGTACCGGCTCAAATGTCGATACCTAGAAAAGACGTAATCATAAATGGTATGTCTAAGAGTACCATCTTTTCGTCGATCGATCTGATGGATGGATTTTATTAGATTCTTATGCGTGAGCGGGACATCCCGTACACAGTAGTGAGTACTCCCAATGGGATGCTCTGGGAATCGCTAGTAATGCCACAGGGACTTAGTAATGCCCCTGCAACATTCAACAGATGCGTAACGGATCTGTTGAGACCGGTGCGAACGTACGTCAGGTTCTTAAACTTATGCGAAAGCATAAGTAATACACAAATCTTATTCGCTGCAAGCGAAATGCCACTTCTTGGGTGTATCGTCGGGAAACACGGCGTGCGCCCTGATCCCGAAAAGATCAAGGCAATTACCAATTGGCCAGTTCCAGTCGATGTAAAGGGACTTAAAAATATCCTTGGGCTAGCGGCATACTTCCACAAGTACTCACGCAATTATGTCGAGATGACATTTCATCTCTCTCTTCTCTTGAAAAAAAATGATAAATGATTATGGAACGCTGATTGTCAGATTTTCTTTGAGGGAATCAAGCAAAGCTGGATAATCGCCAATCTTGGCTATTGCAGATCAAGACAGACCATTCCATGTGGTCTGTGACGCCAGCGATTTTGTAATCGGCTGTGCGTTAATGCATTACGATACAGACGGCGCGGAGCGCGTCGTCTGTTACCAATCGCGTCAGCTGCAACCAGCTGAACGCAATTATCCAGTATAGACAAGAACTCCTTGCCATGAAATATGCACTGGCTAAGGTTTAGGGTCTACCTCCTCGGAGATAGACTGTTCATCGTATATACGGACGATGCGTCACAACGCACGGCCGTTAACAGCCCACACCCTCGCAAAGAATGGCGAGGTGACTATCCTTCTTCGCGGAGTATAATTTCTCCGTGGAATATAAACCAGGACGACTTGATGTCGTCGTTGATGCGTTATCACGCCTACCCGATTTCGAGTCAGCAGTGCACTCCAACAGTGAAAATAATCCGACTGTTGCAACACTCACTACGAGTGTTCCGTCATCAACTTTGTTTGATGACATGAAGAAAGCCTACGCAGAAGATAAGGACCTTCTGCGTTTAATGGATCATCTGATGAATCAATCCGATAAATCTTTTAAAAATTTACCGGCTTCATATCGATCGTCACCCGATCGTTACACAACACGCAACGGCTTATTGTATTACACAGCCGTTGCCGGCGCCAACTCACACCGATTTGCGCTTGCGCATCATGTATGAGTGTCACGATGCACCAACAAGTGGGCATCGTGGACGTGATAAATGATAAACTTATCCCATTGTAAGTCGCGACTTTTACTGGCCCCGCCAGTATCAGTTCATGCCTAAGTACATTCGTACTTGCGAGGTATGTCAACGGGTGAACCCCTAGCCCTTCATTTCGTGCACCTCACCAACCTCTCCCACTTCCGGCAGAATGTTGGCAGTCCGTATCTATGGAATTCGTTTTCGGATTCCTGAAGAAGATCACAGAAACAATGAAATCCTTGTTTTGGTAGACAGATTCAGCAAGATAGTACATCTTGTTGCCATACCAGAGTCGATCACGGCTCCGGGTTGTGCCCGTGTCTTTACCGAGACGGTATTCAAACTCCACGGTTTACCCGGTGAACTGATCTCGGATAGAGATCCACGGTTTTCGGCGAAGTTTTGGTAATCCGTGTTCTGATCTCTCGGAACGCGGCTGACCATGTCAACTTCTGATCATCCAGAGACAGATGGTCAGACAGAACGCGTTAATCGCGTCCTCAAAGAGATACTTCGAGGTTACGTCCAATCGTATTCGAATTGGAGCGAGTTTTTACCGATGGTCAAATTCGCCATCATCAATTCGGTGCATGCGTCTACAACGCATACCCACCCAA
This sequence comes from Bremia lactucae, assembly GCF_004359215.1. NCBI lineage: Eukaryota > Oomycota > Peronosporomycetes > Peronosporales > Peronosporaceae > Bremia > Bremia lactucae. The sequence continues at coordinate 134,609 of NW_027152062.1, read as the reverse complement.
TTGGAGGAATCTTTTAGTTTAAGGGAGGGTGGACTCGCACGAGCAAAACCATTTCTGGCTCATGCTCATCACGCGTCGAAGTTACCAACGACGCGAATGATGTCGATGTCGATTGCTTCGACATCGAAGATGAGAATACTCTCATGGCAGTGCGCAAAAAGCGCACCGAAGAAGACAAAACAAATATGTTAGCAGAGGAATCTCTGCGACTCGAGAATCAGTAATCCGTTTCGTACAAGATTCCATTGCTGACGCAGTGGACCGTCAGAAACGGGACGCAGACAAACGTGGAAGAGCAAACGTTCTTTCATTTAAAATTAATGACCTAGTACTACTCTCTACGGTAAACTTACCTAAGCGTGTAGTCACTAATGTGGGTAGCAGTAAACCACTACCCAAGTTCATTGGGCCTTTCCATGTACTACATCGCAGAGGCAATGCGTACACAATAGAATTGCCATGTAGGATGCGAACGCATCCTACGTTTTACGTTGGTCGGGTCCAAAGAGCCTCGAAATCGCGATGAGCGGAAGACAGCTTATCACGAAGAGCGTGATATTTCCGTTCGTACTCCAATATGGAGTACACACTCTTCGAACGGTCTACCAACCGCTCGATATGGTGAGTCTGCACCGTCTGCTCTAACGAGCGACAATTACCGCGCCCGTGATCAATAGACCATTATATCTACTTTCTCCGCGGTTCAATCTGTGCTGGACGCGCGCAAAGAGAAAGACAGATAAGACTTTATTACAAGTTTTGTATTAGTTTATAATTAAGTTAGTATTCAGTAGAAGTCCTCGGCATGGATAGCTGACCAAGATTCGTAGTTAGAAAGAAAAGAGCTTAATTATATTAATACAGTTTTCTTTTAACTCTCTTTTAAAGCAATTGTTTAAAAGAGAGTCATCCTCTGCACGTACTAGTGTACGTGAAGTGACGTGAGGCACCACTCGCACTGAGGCAGTGCGAAGTGGACAAGTACTAAAGCAGTACAAGTCAGTAGTGTCCCGTTACAGATATGGCCTCTATTCCATTAAACATGCCATCTTAAAGACTTGATGTCACAGACGCTGGAAACTCGGTAGTTTATATCGACTGGGACGCCGCTGTGCGCGTCAGCGTGTGCAGAAATAGCAAATAACACGCGAAAATGCTGCATGATCATGCGTATGCTCTTGAAGGAGGTACAGCAGAAGATAGTGCCACCGCACCCGCATCCGAAATCATATCGCCAGCCGCGCCTAACTTCCAAGAGGTAATGGGCTGCTGCCGACTTAATGTTGCCAACGCACGACTTTGCCAAGCAAGCAATATTGAGCCGCTCATGGGTGACTTGTACATGTATAGTCTAGTGCAAGTGGTTGGCACGCCAAGCTCCATGGAAGCCACGGAACAAATCGTAACAAAGATTGGATGCGTGGTACGCACTACCTACGGCACCATGTGGACAACTGATGTAGCGGAGCTACCTCACTCCTAAAGTCAGAGGAAGAATTTAGACTCAGAGAGTCTCTTAGTTCTATAGAAATAATGGGTTTAACAACTCAAGGAGTCGTACAACTTATTAAAGCTTAATGAATCCTAGTTCAAGGGCTACCTTGAACTAGGGTTCATTAAGCTTTAATCATTGTTGCAACTAGTGCCCAAGAGTATATACCTTAGAAAGGCTTCTATCTCTTACAGATCAATGCGTAAGCCTTAGGAATGCACTTGACGCTTTAAGATCAAATGGGAAATTGCACTTTATTTAATTATATTAAGTTTAAAACCTTACCCTAGCTAAATGAAAAATAGATTTCGGCCGCCAAATTTATATCTGGCGGCGACAACGTTTGTTACCCATAATAAATGGGATTTGAGTAATTAACAATTTTAGAATTGGATGTAAGGTTATATTACCCATAACGTAAATGTACCACAACAACGATAATGTGTGCCCCATTATAACCTTCCATCAGACTGTTTACACCGAGTGGCAACATTCCCTTCATTTCCTCTTTGACGTTGAAACATATATAGCTAACCGTTTGGTTGTGTTTTGCATTTCTTTGTTCCATGATAATTAAGCACGGGTCAAAGACTCTTAGCAGCTTCCTTAACGATGAGGATATGGTGGACTTTAAAAGTCACAGTCCATCAGATGATGAGGAACAAGAGCATCGTTTTACACGCCTTCTCCTCCGGATGAACGTCGGCGGGCCCCGAATCCGTTCCCAGAACGTGATGTCGCTGATGTTTTAACTGCATTGAGCAGGACACAGGACCCTGAGTCCAACATCATTACGAATTCGCTAGATGAAGAGCAAGAGCGGGCAATTCTCATAGTGGAACAAGCTCGTCATCGAGCTGCCGAGATAGCGAAAGCTAAAGCTCATAGTGAATATAGATTCACTCCACTTAGTGCGGATGAGCGTCTCAAAGAGATCGCAGGTCACAGCTTGGCCATCTGGACCTCCGGTGACTCGGCGAGGACGCCGGAGGAGATCGCTGCTCGCGACGATCTTCATGAGCGATACCTTACGCCAAGGTAATGACGCGAGGTCAGTATCTGAAGCGTTTACGTGAGCAATCCCGTGGATCTTCGGTGACCTCAATGAGGAAAATTCCGATTGTTATGTTTCCAAACGAAACAAAAAGTGAAAACGAGGTCTCATTTGAGAACTGGGTCCACCGGGCCCGCCGCCTCCGCATTATTTGGAATATCAGAAAGTATGTGGATGTGCCTGATCTTCGTTTGGAACGGAAGCTTAAGGCCAAAGGCCAGTTATGTTCGGCATTTATGCCACAAAACGAATAAAGGAATAGCCGATATTTCAGTGCTTCGGTTGACCGTACAATTATGGATCGAAGCTACACTGAGACTATCGATCCACCTAATCCCACTTCCAGTGGTGGAAAGCGTCATTTAACGCGAGTTGACCCTGAGCTTGGCGCTTAAAACGTCAACGGCGTACGGGCAGTCTTGCCGAAGAGGTACCTCAAACTCCTAAGAGTTTTTCGAAGAGGGGTACCCTAGCCACTTCACCAGATACTGTATTGGCTCTTATGACGACGTCGCTTAAAAAGTTTCTCCACGTGAAACTGAAGGTTCCATCGCGCATCAAGCAGCGCGGGAGGGGGCCGAAATCTCGACGAAAGCATTTGATGCTCTAAAGCACGAGGTGCAACTTCTTCGTGAGAGCCTTGCTCGGGTTGAGGGATCTTTTGAGGCGATTCAGAACAGTATTTGATACTGGAACGTCAGCAGCCTCGTTTCGAGGGCCAGCTGGACATCCTGGTTAGGATGCAGCAATCTGCGGCACAACCGCCTGTCTCGGCGCAAGCGCCTTTAAGTCCACATGGAAAGGGTCCCCATATGGCTTAAGCAAGCCAAAGTAGAAGACTGGGTGTGTACACGGCTTGCTTGGAAGGTTTAGTGTGTAAGCTAGGCTTTTTCTTGGCCGGCCGTAAATGGTCCAATAAAGCACGGGCGCAATTTCGCCTTGAAGACCGCGGAAACCAAGTAAGTAAGTAGATTTTTAGCGTTTTAACAAAACTCGGTCTCCGACCGCATAATAATTAATACAGCTTCTGCCTTTGGCATCTGCTTGTTCTTTTCGTTTGTCTTGGCTATCAGCCATCGCTTCCCTTACATGCCTAAAGACACTTAATCGCGTCGCGAGAAACTCGCTTACTTGTTTCCGAACGGTAACAAGCCTATCGGCTAATTCTTCCCCACCAAGCCCTGAGCCACGCAGTGGTATCGTTAACGGAACGCGTGGATGGGTGAGAACGTTGACATAGAACAGAGTGTAGCCTGTAGAGGCGTGGACAGCGTCATTTAACGCAATTTTCACCACTGGGAGCAGTGAGCTCCAGCGCTTTGGTGTCTGATGCACACACTGCGTAAAACGTCTTCAATAACGTAATTGACACGTTCAATTTGACCATTGGATGAGCCGTGATCGCATGCAAAAAGCTTGATCAGGCGGTGCAAACATGCTAGTCATTTGCTATTTCAGTGAATCACATGAGGGAAAAGCGTCGATTATGGACGTACTACACGATGGTGCCCACTCCATGGCTCTACCTCTGAGTTTGGAAATGGCATAGCCAACTTTTGCCGTTTTGTTAAGAACCAGTCGGAATTAATGGACATCTCCATCTGTTTAATCCAAAAAGGGAGAATTCTCCCTCTTTTCCCTCATATGTCTTAACATTGACAGCTAGAGGGCAAGCCTTCGGCTCTAAATCAGGTACAGAGATGTACCGAGTTGGCATAGATGCCGCAAGGTGATCTTGAACCTGTCCGATCGCGGAGGATTCATATCGCAGGAAGGCTGCAAGCCTTGCATGCAGGACCTCTGCGCCCTGGGCTCTATATGTTCAAGCCCAAACAAAGTTTTGAGCTTGTCATACGCTACGCGTTTGCGCCTCTGAAAGTTCTGGAAACTCTTCCATTTCAGTAAGGCATAGTCTTGTTAAGACTCAGGCAAAGATTGACTACGAGTGCTACCGCGTGTAGCGGAGCTACCTCGCTCCTTAAGTCAGAGGAAGAATTATAGACTTAAGAGTCTCTTAGTTCTATAGAATTAAAGGATTTAACAACTCAGAGAGTCTTACAAGCTATTAAAGTTTAATGAATCCTAGCTCAAGGGATTCAGGGGCTCGTAGAACCAAGTGGCAACTAGTGCCCGAGTGTAACGGGGCACTGCGACTTGTACTATTTCAGTACAAGTCCACTTCACACTGCTTCAGGTGTGAGTGGTGCCTCTCGTTAGGTGACGTACACTGTACGTATAGAGGAAGACTTCTCTTAAGGCAAGTTAGCTTAAGAGTGTAAAATGA
>NW_027152062.1:121283-129679 GCF_004359215.1 Bremia lactucae | reverse complement strand
TTATTGTGAGGAGTAGTTTCTCCAGACAAGCTATTAATGAGCCTTTCTGGCAAAAGCCACGGCTTCTTTTCAGGGGCGAGATTATACATTTTATTGTCATCACTCCCCTGAGTGGTACCCACTGAAGCAGGGGTACCACAAAAACTTTTCTTACGATGGCTTACGCCATCGTCGTCACCTTGCACAGAGACACGTGCAGGTGACCGTATGGGAGATCGTACGGGCGATGAGGGATCATCCTCATCGTCGGATCCAAATAGACTGTTTACTCGTCTATCAGAATGAGCCCTCTCATTCGAAGGCTCATAGTCAGCCGCCTGACGTATTTCAGGCGACTGTTCCATTCTCCTCGAGTCGGCCACTTCATCCGACTCGCACTCGTAGTCGACTTCCAAAGAGGGGTCGTTTTCACGTGGTGAATCACCACGTGCACTCTCAACACCTAGTGTTGTGCGAGTGGAAAACACTACGGCAGACGTTCCGTCTGCCGCAAGAGATAGCAATGCGTCACCCGCGGCTGCACGAACCGCAGCCGAAGGCGCAGCACTATCGTCACCCCGCATGAATTGATCCTTCATGCGATGGAATTTATAATGATGGATCTGACCAGTCAACATCGTTTTAAAAATTAAGTGTTCACATAGCGACCACTCCATCCAATGACATTCAGATGATTGTCGTTTAAGGGGGGTGATGTAACGGGGTGTATCGTTACATGAAATTAACACTTAAAGGTTGTTAATTAATATATTATCTAAAAGGTAGATAATATTTGGAGGATATTACTTTATATAGTAATATTCAGAATTCTTATCCATAAATAGGTATAGACCATTATACCTATTTATTCCGCAGACTAATCAGCTGTAGGAGTAATCAAAGAGAGAGTTACAGACAAGATAGAGATAAGAATTCATTTACATGTTTAGTATTAGATTATAATTAAGTTAGTATTTACAAAGATAGATTAAAAAGACACTTAACTATATTAATACAGTTTTCATTTTACCCTCTTAAGCTAATTACCTTGAGAGAAGTCTTCCATTGCACGTACAGTGTACGTCAACTAACGTAGGGCACCACTCGCAACTGAAGCAGTGCGAAGTGGACTTGTACTGAAGCAGTACAAGTCGTAGTGCCCCGTTACAATTTAAGTAATTGACCATCCCCTTAACTACACCAAGTGTACTTATCGGGGACTGTGTAACATTAGGGCAACTTTAGCCCGTTACAGTTACACTGTGGCCGTAGTATTAATGTCGGCTACCTAAATAAAAATGCTATAGTCTTATAAGAGCAATAACATTAAAAAATACCGGATGAGCGAGATTAAGCGCATGCATGAAGAACAAATCTGTTGCAGTTTGATTGCTGCTGTAGCGGAGCTACCTCGCTCCTAAAGTCAGAGGAAGACTTGCAGACTCAGAGAGTCACTTAGTTCTATTTAACCAATGGGCTTAACAACTTAGGGAGTCGTACAAGCTATTAAAGGTTAAGGAATCCTAGTTCAAGGGATTCAGGGGTTCGTAGAACCAAGTGGCAGCTAGTGCCCGAGGGTATGTACCTTAATAAGGCTTCTGTCTCTCACAGATCAATGCGCAAGGCACTGTACTTTATTTAACAATTTAAATTTAAAACCTTACCCTAGCTAATTTTAAATAGATTTCGGCCGCCAGATATACATCTGGCGGCGACCACATTTGTTACCCATAATAAATGGGATTAAAGCAACTAACTATTTTAAAATTAGATAAAAGAGTATTTTACCCATAAAGTCAATGTACCACAACAACGGTTCTCCAACCGATGTGTGCAATCTATAGAGCTTTTCTTGCGACGTGCGTCGTATCGACAAGTCTTATTTGTCCCTAATAAATATTTTGGAGTGAAAATTGTCAAGGAAAAACGAGCTTGTTTTCAAAGCACAATAAAGTACGCAACAGCAAACTCTTGCATTATTTTTACTAGATTCGACTCTTGTAATGAAAACGTCTTGCAGCCGGAAATCTACTATATTTGTATCGCACATGTAAATTACCTGCGCGATTTTGAAGCTTTAGAAGTACATCGTCATTTAATCAAAAGCATCGTGCTTGTTGTTTTTGTCGGTTCTTTTTGTTTCGTGGAGACGAGGCGCACGGAAAATCTCCTTTCAATTCTTGGTACATTTCAAAGGTATTTGCGTTTTTGCTGACAAATGTTTCAAGCTTATACATGAACAATCGTTTCATAATTGAGGCACGCACCAGAGATTCTTACTTTTAATCTCCGTTTACCCAGTTTGGTCTGCTGGTTGGTTTATAAGAACGCCATTACACGTCACTAGCGCGTGCAATCATTCGATCGGCATCACGTCCTAGGGAAAAAAATAATATATCAATGGTACTTTCACTATTTTGAAATGGCGCGACAAGTAACAATGTCAGTTGAAATCAAGGCGGCTGTCGCCGCCGTCCAGAGTGGCTCGATGTCCTTAAGAAAGGCAGCACGCAAGTATGATGTGCCACGCACTACGCTGCAGCGACGAATGCAGCAGAGTGCGTCTGTTGCTTCACGCTCTGGGGCATCTGAGATTACCATGGAGGTGAAGCAGGACGTAAACACTGCTGCTGCTGACGTCAACATTCAGCGAAGTACGAGCAGTGAAGATGCCTCAGAGCTTCACAACATCTATAAGATGCCTGCAATTACGAAAACCAAAGGATCAGCAAGTCATGAATTTATATGCAGCCAAGGTGGGCTAATTAGCATCAAACATTACAGGTTTGACAAGGAATTTAAGCTGTCACTATCTGGATCATTAGGACCGAGAAAGGTGATTAATTGCAAAATCCGAAAGCTATGCACGGCGGCTGGAAGTGCGCTGGATGAGCTTAGTAACAAGATGATCAGGGAAGGCAAGTGCATATACAAGTTGGGATTGGGTCAATCTCCATTTCCGATCCCACAGTGCATTGTAGACGAATTGCGGTAAAATAGCTAATCCATTCGGAAAATCTTAAATATCGTGGACAAGCTTATAATTTTAATTGATGTTCTGTAGAGCCAATTCGCATCAAAGAGATTATTTGCCTGTAGCGGGGCTTCCAGAGCTTTGTGACGATATTGCAGCCTGGGGTAGACATCGTTTGCATGTGAATTACTCTCGTGATGACGTGTTGGTGGGGCCAGGTACGAAAGAGCTATTATTTGTGTTCAAACAGTGTATTATGGAGACTTATTGCTGCCCAACCCGAGTTGTACCAGCTACGCGCCGCAAGCCGCTATTGCTGGAAGGTTTGAAAATGATGGTTCACATGTGTGGGTCGCTATCTGATTGTATTCTTATTTTAAAAAAGAAACATGTTGTGGCTGCCAACACATGCAAAAGATCACTTTGTGCTTCGCCCAGAGGTGCTAGAGGTGCATTGCGCAAAGGATCCAGGTATGTCATCAGTTCGAGAAAAAAATTGCTGATGCCGGTTTGATCCTTGCTGAAAATTTTATAGACGCCCCTCGGATACTTATATTAAACAGTCCGTCTAATCCAACCGGCTGCGCTTACCACGCCGATGAAGTTTGTGCTTGTCTCTTATATACATTTCACAATTTGAAATCTAACGCTGTTCCATGTCATCAATTCCATCATATCAGTTGAAAAATCTCGCCATAGTTGCTAGAAAATACAGGATTCTCGTCGTCTCGGACGAAATTTACTCGGAATTGCATCATTCTGATACACATTTGTCCCTTTCCAAGTACTATCCAGAAGGTACAATCGTTTCAGGAGGATTAAGCAAGTGGTGCGGAGCTGGTGGTTGGCGAATGGGATTTTGGTTATTTCCGCCGAGCATGGGTTGGCTACGCAGCAGCATGCTTGTCATGGCGTCCGAAACGTACACTTCTGTTGCTTCTCCTATTCAGCACGCCGCTCGAAGGGCGTTCGTTCTTGAGTATGTAGCACGTCTTGAGCTAGCAACCTCGACAAAATAAGATTCATGTAAATTCCCTAACAATGATTTTGTAGTTGCGTTGAGCTTGCCTCGTACAAGCGCAAGTGTCAGAAGACGCTGCAGCTTATTGGTCGGTGGTGTGCCTACCAGCTCCAGAAGATGGACGTTGAGGTTCAAGTTCCGGAGGCTGGTTTCTATTTGTTCCCGTGTTTTCGGAGACACCAGAAGGCGCTTTCGTTAAGAGGTATTTTTACTGATGAGCAAATGTGCGCACAGCTTTTACAGGGTACAGGGGTGGCAATTTTGCCAGGTTCGGCTTTTGGTCGTGCTCGAGAAGAATTTTTTGCGCGTCTAGCATTTGTGGACTTTAAGGGTGATATCGCTCTCTACCTGATCGAAAGCATGGTAATAATTGTCGATACGCTCTAGATAGCTGGAACGCCGACAGCATTCTTACCTCCTCAATTGTGTCTGACTCTTCGTATAGCAAGACGACCCATCTTTGGAAGCCATAGAAGGATTTATTCAGTCGGTCTGTCCGAATCTTGATATTTCCATGCGCAAGCTGGCGGCATGGATGGCTCTAATTTAGTTTTCCGTCACGTGCAACGGCCAGTGCAGATAATAATACGTCGTCGCGAGTTTATCGTTAGGTATACATTGTACGCCGCTGCGCCCTATTGCTTGGATCAATATGCCAACTTCAGATCAAAAATTTGACCAGTAATATCACATTTTGCTTATATTCGATTATTACTGTATCACGAGAAATGTCGACGAGCCCACGAAAAGCTTTTTTCACACAAGCTGAAATCCCAGCCTATAAACCCCACCCCCACCGGCGACCTGCACGCTGGACCGATCAACAATCTGTCTCTTCGCTAATGCCCGCGGTTGACGAACCCTCCCGCTCCTCGCACCGTCCACCCATGGATCCTCCAACTCGCTCGCGGTCAGCTGCTGGCAGGTCCCATCTTACCGCAGCACCTCAGCACCAGGTCCAAGCCACCGGCACCGGCAGCCTACGTGCGTCGTACCAGGACCCTCAAAAGAAGCGTCATAGCAACAGCAAGAAGAGCTCGCACATTCGTCACTCGCTTACGTACGTTCAGGGTGATTGCCGCTCCAGTACGTCGTCCAACGCAGTTTTTTCTCCTACCCAGTGCGTCTCCACGAACGTCAACACCACCAGCATTGAGCTGAGTCCACAGCAACAGCTGCTTGCTGAATATCCAACCGTATCTATTGCAAAGGACGAAATTAATAAGGTGGAAATCCCAAGGTGGAAGTCAAAACTTACGATGGATCGAGTTGATCGAACACGCGTCCCCGCTGGCGTCGATAGTTTGGGTAATTCACCCGTGGGTAGTATTGCAGGACGTTTTTCAACTTTTAATAGAAGAGAAAGTCGAGGAAAGCACGGTGGCTCTATGGGAGCTCTGGTTTCGGGACAAGACCGGGAAACTGGTAGTAAAAAGCGTTATACAGTATTTCAAATTTTTGTGCACTTCCAGTCAGGTGCAGTTCGTTTCTTAGAGAAGCGATACAGCCACTTCCGGGAATTGCACAAAAACTTACGAAGGCTATACGTTATGGTTGGAAAACTTTATTTTCCGCCTAAAAAGTTCTTTATGTCTTTATCTCTGCGTGTCATAGAACAGCGACGTGAAGCGATTGAGACGTACATGAATGCAGTGCTGGCATTACAGCCGCGGCCAATTGAAGTCGTGGATTTCTTAAGTGCTGGTAGTAGTTCTGTGGAGAGCGAGGAGGAAGACGGCAGCAGCACGGATAGAGAAGCACGTGGTGTAGACTCAATTAATGAGCCTAAGCATGTGCAGTCAACGTCTAAAGCGCTAGCATCGTCGACTCATTTTAGTGAAAATAATAATTTCGCGCCAAACGACGCTAAAGAATGCATGGTTTCCATGCAGGATTTTGAAATATTGAAAATGCTTGGGAAGGGGTCGTTTGGAAAAGTGTACATGGCAAGAGAGCGAGGAACGGATGGGAAAATTTACGCAATGAAGGTATTAAGAAAGTCGGAGCTGATTAAGCGGAATCAAGTGGGGCACACCGTAATGGAGCGTAAGATCATGAGTTCAATCGACCATCCATTTATAGTAGGGCTTAAATACTCGTTCCAGACGGCCAGCAAACTTGTGATGATCTCAGATTACTGTTGCGGTGGCGAGATTTTCTTCCACTTAAAGAAGTTTCGCTCGTTTTCCGAGGCCATGGTTCGATTTTATGCAGCAGAGCTGGTGGCGGCCATTGGTCATTTGCACGAGCGAAATATTATTTACCGGGACCTTAAACCGGAAAATATCCTTTTAGACGGAACAGGCCACGTGCGGCTGACGGATTTCGGTCTTTCAAAAACCCACTGCACCGACTTATCAGGTGCAAGAACTTTTTGTGGCACACCCGAATACTTGGCTCCTGAGATGCTTATTAGTCGCAAAAAGAAAACCGAGTATGGTAAGGCCATTGATTGGTGGAGTCTTGGTACGCTTATGTATGAGATGCTGACGGGTTGGCCGCCTTTTTTTGACCGCAATATTGAGCAAATGTGCACCAAAATTATGAAATCCCCACTCAAGTTTCCTTCGCATTTCGGCCTTAGCTTTGAAGTAAAGAGTCTTATCTCTGCATTGTTAGAACGCGATCCTACATACCGAATCGGTTCGCGTCCTGGTGCTGGCGTCGAAGACATTAAAAATCATGTATTTTTCGCCAGCATAGACTGGTCACAATTGGAAATGCGCAGCATTAAGCCTCCTTTTAAGCCGCGCGTGCGCAGTCCGACGGATATTCAAAACTTTGATCGCGAATTCACGAAGGAATTACCTGACCACGGCTTTTTGCAACAGGACAAACGTCTCAGGGTCTCTCCTAAAAACGAGTTTAAGGGCTTTTCCTACACAAGGACTGAGGAGTCAATGACTTTGTCGCGCGATACATGCAGCAAACGGGGTAAGCGACGGTTGGAGCCACGTCATAGTGATGGGTACGTAAAAGGAAGACGTTGAAGCAACTGTCGTCGTCAAAGTGATCTAATGGTTCATCGTTAAGATATCTAATTTCTTTTCGTCTTTCATGTTCGTATTGAATTGTGCATGGTTAGAGTTGAGCACCGAATTCAACTAGTAACAGATACACAGAATGTTGACCATGGCTTAATAGGTCGCGACCGCGCAGACTTCGACACCGGATGCATCTAAAGTGAAAGGAAGCGTGGCACAAAAGTAATACTCGTCATCCTAGGCTTTCGTCGATTTCAGAGAGGTGGGAATGCTTGATTTAATGCGATAATTTTGCAGCTATGTAGACTATGAACAGGTTTCGAGCTGTTCAGAATTGAGTTACCTGCTTCTGTTAATGCAAAATTGCACAAAATATTTCTCTTACAAGGATTGCACCTTCTAGTTATTTTAAACGCATGTAAATAAAAGCTGGCAGCATTTTGCGCATTTTTGTAAGGCCGAAAAGGTATCTATTGAAAAATGCAGTTGGACGGTCTATACCTATTTATGGATAAGAATTCAGGAAATTACTATATAAAGTAATTTCCTCCAAATATTATCTACCTTTTAGATAATATTAATTAACAACCTTTTAGTGTTAATTTCATGTAACGATACACCCCGTTACATCACCCCTCCCTTAAACGACAATCACTCTGAATGTCATTAGGTGGAGTGGTCGCTAAATGACCACTTAATTTTTAAAATGTTTTTGATTGGTCAGATCCATCATTTTAAATTCCATCGCATGAAGGAACAATTCATGCGGGGTGAAGATAGCGCTGAACCTTCGGCTGCGGTTCGTGCAGCCGCGGGTGACGCATTGTTATCTCTTGCGGTAGACGTTCCGTCTACCGTAGTGTCTTCCACTCGCACAACACTTGGTGTTGCGAGTGCACGTGGTGATTCACCACGTGAGTACGACCCCTCTTTAGAGGTCGATTATGAGTGCGAGTCGGACGAAATGGCCGACTCGGGGAGGATGGAACAGTCGCCTGATACCCGTCAGGCGGCTGATTATGAGCCTTCGAATGAGACGGCTCATTCCGATAGACGTGTGAACAGTCTATTTGGTTCCGACGATGAGGATGATCCCTCATCGCCCGTACGATCTTTCGTACGGTCTCCCATACGATCACCTGCACGTGTTTCTGTGCAAGGTGACGACGGTGGCGTAAGCCATCGTAAGAAAAGTCCTCGTGGTACCCCTACCTCAGCGGGTACCACTCAGGGGAGTGATGACAGTAAAATGTCTAATCTCGCCCCTGAAAAGAAGCCGTGGCTTTTGCCAGAAAGGCTCATTAATAGCTTGTCTGGAGAAACTACTCCACACAATAAATATCCTTTATTTATTGCGACAAAGCTACATGGCCTTGATCCCAGCGCGAAGAACTTTCGCGCTGAGGAAGATTTCTATCTCGATGCTTTTCTAAAGCAT
>NW_027152062.1:111187-117348 GCF_004359215.1 Bremia lactucae | reverse complement strand
AGAGTTTCGGGACGACGCGTTTGCGTCATCCCAGGTACAGGGGTCTGTACCTGTTGTAATCTCAACAGTTCCGCCTGTTGAGAGCCTTGCTGATTCAGCAAGGCTACTTTTTCCTTCATCTCGTCAAGTTCATGTTGTATGAACTTGGCGACGGTTGAATGGAGGGCATCTCTGTCTAAGTTGGACAGTAATGCCAGGATTGCATCGTTTCCTACGGATGAACTCATTCGTTCAACCGCACTCCTTTCTATATCACTTAGAAAGGAGTAGCTTTCAGGGGAAACGTGATGCGTATTCCCACTACCATCTAACATGTCCATGTTAAATGTGGGAAATGTGGTCCTTGGACGGACTACAAAGTGCTACCAGGTGTAACGGGGCACTGCGACTTGTACTGTTTCAGTACAAGTCCACTTCACACTGCTTCAGTTGTGAGTGGTGCCTTTCGTTAGGTGACGTACACTGTACGTATAGAGGAAGACTTCTCTTAAGACAAGTTAACTTAAGAGGGTAAAATGAAAACTGTATTAATATAGTTAAGTGTCTCTTAATCTATCTTTGTAAATGCTGACTTAACTATAAACTAATACTAAACATGTAAATGAATTCTTATCTATCTTATCTTGTAACTCTCTTTGATTACTTCTACAGCTGATTAGTCTGCGGAATAAATAGACATAATGGTCTATACCTATTTATGGATAAGAATTCAGGACATTACTATATAAAGTAATATCCTCCAAATATTATCTACCTTTTAGATAATATATTAATTAACAACCTTTAAGTGTTAATTTCATGGAACGATACACCCCGTTACACCGATAGTATGTACCTAAGAAAGGCTTCTTTCTCTCACAGATCAATGCGCCAGCCTTAGGAAGGCACTAGACGCTTTAAGATCAAAAGGGGAACTGCACTTTATTGAATATTTGAATCGAAGACCTTATCCTAGCTAATTTAAAATATATTCCGGTTGCCAGATTTAAATCTGGCTACGACCGGATTTGTTGCCCATAATAAATGAAATTATAGTAAGTAACTATTTTAAAATAGGATAACAGGGTATTTACCCGTACAGTAAATGTACCACAACAACGGTTCTCCAACCAATGTGTGCCCCATTACATTACTAGTCAATCTACACTGATAATATTGCCTCGATTACCTCACGTACACTGACGTGTCGATTAAGGTTACAAGTAACTAAGAAGTCTAAACTACTAGAGGTCGATAGCATCAATGTAAAGCGCCTCCTTGTCTACCGCCTAATCGTATCTTGTCACGACTGGCGGGGTTGGTTAAACTTAAATCAACTAATCAACAGAACTAATGTCTTGTCGCCTCAATTTTACCAAGTTTGGTAATATTGGAATTATTTGGTCAAAATTAGTGAAAGATGATAATTTTGTACTCTTGAGCTTTATCCTCTTATAGGAAATAATATTTATGTAACGGGACACCTCCTCACAGTTTTTGCTCTTCTGGACAAAACGCTGCCACCTTTTCGTCTATGATAATGTAGCGACTATGGATGGGTAGTTGACAGGGCGCAAAAAAAGCGTAGTTTTGACTAACCGCTATAATCTTAAAACCAAGAGAGAACTGAAGTAATTTTACCAGAAACATTTGTTTGCTGCGTAAATTCTTAAACTCTCGTGAAGGCTATATGGGTAAATATGGTTTAAATAGTAACATTAGATTACACCATTTTGATGTGAGACACTTAGATCCTCCGCTTCAGTCAAAAAAGCGCCGGCGTAATGGACACCGAAATCAGGAAAAAATGTTCTGATGTCGTTGAGCATTTTTTTAAGCTTGAAAGCTGCGGTATGCATATTGCATCAATTTAAATTTAGTTTAAGTGTCATGGATTTGGTGGCAATGCCTTAACGCTTGTGATAACATCCCAGAGCCATTCCGCGAGCGTGTCAACTGGGAGGAGTGGGGCCTTTACGACTATTTACAGGTCGTCAAAGAGCCAATGGACCTGGGATCCATCCGCAATAAGCTAAGCAAGAATGAATACAAAAGGCCAGCTGATTTTGCGCGCGACATGCGCTTGGTCTGGAGCAACTGCAAGCTCTACAATCAAGATGGCTCCGACTTGTACCTGCTGGCTGAAGAGCTCGCCAAAAAATTTGAGGATCGCGTGAAAGCCGTAAAATTAGATGTGGGACCGGTACCTAAGGCAGATAAAAGCGTTCCGTAAGGCCTTTTACTCCGACCAGGCAAAGATCTGTTTGCTAAATACTTTATGTTAATGTGCTATGGTGTTGGAATAGCGCGCCGAGTCTCGAAGAAAAAATATTTTTCAGCCAGAACATTTACAAAGTCAAACCTAAAGATCTTGGTGCCATTGTACAACTACTTGAGGAGCAGTGCCCTAAATCTCTGGACAAGAGCTCGCCGGATGAGCTGGAAATTGTCGTTGATAACATCGACAATAAAACGTTTCGTGACTTGGAGAAGTTCGTGCTAGAGAATGTGCCGGAAGGCAGCCGCGAACCGATCGAGACTCCAAAGTCTTCTAAAAAAAATCGACGGCCACCTAGTAAGAAAATCAAAACAGATGCCTGAGCAACGGAAGGAATATTTTTTGGCGAATAAATTTGACAATTTTTGCATTGAACTACCGAATAAAGGAATAGAGGGTCTCGAAACGGTCAGACATCGCAGCTTCGCTTTTTTGGCACTGGTTGCATTAAATTTTCACCAGCATTGACCTCATTAAGATATATTTTCTTGAAGCAGAGCTACATCCAGCGTCTGCTGTGGAATGCGAACTCAATTTAGATGTACGTTTGCAAATTTTCCTGGCTGTCAACAGAAGAGTTGCCGATCGTTATCGATCTTAGTCCACAATTTTTTTGCAGCACTCTTTGGCACCCACAAATTTGTCGCTACAGAGAATTTAAACTGATTTTATCTTTGTGAATAAGATTGTCAAATTACGAAGGCGCGATGGACCTCAGTAAGGTTGAGGATTGCATAATGGCGTTGTCTATTAAAACTTTTCATTACGTCGAGAAATGCTCGTGACATTAGAAAGATATAATCGATGCAGCTTGCAAGTTTTGCGAGTAGGGCATCTAACCCGGACGATGCAAAAAAGGATTGAACAGCGTTGTGACAAAAAAATATAAAATTTTGAGATGGGGAGACCCAGTAGCTCATTTGAATTTTATTGTTTAGGTATTTTTCTCATAAAAATTTAAGGTTTAGAGGGTAGTAGTATTCAAAATGATAAGTCACGGGTTAGTATCGAGTGGATTGTTTTTTTTTCAATTGGTTGTTTATATGATAGATATCATACACGTTTCAATGATTATTATGGTGGTTTAGCGCACAGTATGCCGTTATTTTGTATTGCATTGTTTATTTAGATCTAATCGAATTTGTCAATTCCAGGATAGTCCATTGTGGCCAAGTTAGGCGTTATTGTCCACAGTGAAATAGGGAAGAGACATCTCACTTCAAAATTGAAAAGCCTCACGATGTTCGTTTTTAAGCGTTTGAACGCCTCACGATGTTCGTTTTTAAGCTTTTGAACGACGTGAAACGCGTCGACATAACGACTTTCATCGCCCTTGCCCGCCTGGTCGATATAATTGACGATTTGCAAGCCAGGCGGAGTGCTCATATACTCCGTCGGTGTGATGGAGTAGCTATAGATTCGTCGCTGCAATATCCTTGTAACCCTCGGTGTAATGGGGCACTACGACTTGTGCTGCTTCAGTACAAGTCCACTCGCACTGCTTCAGTTGCGAGTGGTGCCTTACGTTATTTCACGTACACTAGTACGTGCAGAGGAAGACTTCTCTCTAAGGCAACTAGCTTTAAGAGGGTTAAATGAAAACTGTATTAATATAATTAAGTATCTCTTCTTTCTATCTCTTAACTCTAACTAAATTATAAACTAATACTAAACATGCAATTGAAATCTTATCTTATCTTATCTGTCTCTCTCTTTTGTTTACATCTACAGTTGATTAGTCTGCGGGATAAATAGATATAATAGCCTATACTTTTTATGGATAAGGCTTCTGATCATTACTATTAAAGTAATATCCTCCCAATATTATCTACCTTTTCGATAATATATTAATCAGCAACCTTTATGTGTTAATTTCATGTAACGATACACCCCGTTACATCACCCCTCCCTTAAGCGACAATCACTCTGACTGTCATTGGATGGAGTGGTCACTATGTGATCACTTAATTTAAGAACGATGTTCATTGGTCAGAACCATCATTTTAAATTCAATCGCATGAAGAACAAACTCATGCGGGGTGTTGATAGTGTTGCGCCTTCGGCTGCGGTTCGTGCAACCGCGGGTGACGCACTTTTATCTCTTGCGGCAAGCGGAACGTCTGCCGTAGTATCTTCCACTCGCGCAACACTAGATGTTGCGGGTGTACGTGGTGATCCACCACGTGAATACGACCTCTCTTTGGAGGTCGACTACGAATGCGAGTCGGACGAAAATGGCCGACTCGGGGAAAATAGAACAGTCGCCTGATAGACGTCAGGCGGCTGACTATGAGCCTTCGAATGAGAGGGCTCATTCCGATAGACGAGTTAATAGTCTATTTGGTTCGACGATGAGGATGATCCCTCATCGCCCGTTCCGTCTTCCGTACGGTCACCTACACCTGTTTCTGTGCAAGGTGATGACGATGGCGTAAGCCATCGTAATAAAAGTTCTTGTGGTACCCCTGCTTCAGTGGGTACCACTCAGGGGAGTAAAGACAGTAAAATGTCTCATCTCTCCCCTGAAAAGAAGCCGTGGCTTTTGCCATAACGGCTAATCAAGCTTGTCTGGAGAGACTACTCCTCACAATAAATATCCCTTAATTATTGCGACAAAGCTACATGGCCTTGATCCCACCACGAAAGTTCTTTGCGCTGGGGAGGATTTTTATCTCGATGCTTTTCTTAAGCATCGATGGTTTAGTGGCAACAATAAGCGAGATAAAGTCTCGCTTATGCAAGCCTGGAGCGCGTTCATTCGCAATGTCAAAGACATTGGACGCGAAGCCTGGCTTCAAAAACTTAACGCGAATCGCGATAAGTTTGAGAAAAGAACTCCAACCGGTGCAAAATACAAATTGCATCGGTTGTCACGTGAGGCTGGACTTCCATGCCTCACGTGGGGTGATCCCTGTCCGTGTTGTGTAGACAACTCGAAGAGGGTAAAAGGGGATGTCTATTCCCTTTCTTCGCCCTGGGGAAGGGCTCGCATCTCTATTGAGATGCGGGACGCGATTGACGTATTGCAATCGATTAACAAGCGCTAGGGGCGCATGTTCTCGGATGAGCCTTCTGAACCATCGGATGGGTCTCGTCATACTGACGGACGGGCCCCAACGTCAGCAACCAGCTGGGAACAAGGCTTCAAGCTGTCATGTGAAGGTGGATAACCACGCCAGCGAACAAGATAACTCGTTCGCTGCCCCTTCACATCACGGTGGTTCTGGATACGTTCCACAAGGAAACGTTATTCACCATGGGGATTCACCAATGGTTGTGGTGGAGGAGAGAAAATTAGATCCGAATCGTGTGTCGGATCTAATGTCGAGGATCGACAAAATCGATCATCATCTACTCCATGATTTGGAGGAGGGACATGACTACGAACGCGGCAAACGTCGCTTGTTGGAGCAGATGGTGCAGGCTCACCATATCGAGCGGTTGGAAGACCGTTCGAAGAGTGTGTACTCCATGTTGGAGTACGAACGGAAATATCATGCTGTTTGCGATGAGCTGTCGTCAACTCATCGCAGTTTCGAGGATATTCGGAACCGTCAGTCCAACATTAGAATCTGGTTCGCGATCACAAGAATCTTTTGGGGATTCTTGAAAAGGGATGTCAAATCCGTCCTCGCAAGAAGCCGCATACTGACGGTACGGGCGGAGCCGACCAACGTAATACGTAGGATGCGAACGCCTCCTACGTGGCGATTCTATTGTGTATGCATTGCCTCTGTGATGCAGTACACGGAAAGGCCCAATGAACTTGGGTAGTAGTTTACTGCTACCCATATTAGTGACTTCACGCTTAGGTAGGTTTACCGTAGAGAGTGGCACTCGATCATTAATGTTAAATGAATGAACATTTGCTCTTCCATGTTTGTCTGCATTCCGTTTCTGACGG
>NW_027152062.1:94632-105685 GCF_004359215.1 Bremia lactucae | reverse complement strand
CATCACCAGGTGCAGAGAAACATAATGATTGTGTGTCTGGAGCAACTTTAGTAAAGGGATTTGCAAATTCTCTTGAGGTTGCTGGATCAGTAGGGCGTTGCGCCTCTACTGACCCTGACCGGTTTTTGGCGGTCCACCTCACTGTTGCGATTTCGCAACAACGTTGGACCCGTGACCGTGCCCTTTTTGGCATTGTGTCCATATCTACGTTCAGTACCCCTTGGTACTGGGCGTGGGACACTAAACTTATGAGCGTAGTGATCTAACTATTGCATCTCTGTAATCGTTTATTGTTCAAAAAGCGAGGTTTCTCGCTTTCGTCGTAAGAAAGGTCCAAAGGTTCTGGACCTCCAAGCTCTTGTCGTCACGGAGGACGATACGATGACAAATTAGCTTGAGCCTATCTCAAACTAAAGTCCTCCTGTTCCAAACCAGATACTGCTTCTTCAAGCGTATCCAGTTCCTAGCGGAACAGATGGGTCTTCACGGGACCATCCGTTAGACCTTGCATGAACACCGTAATCAACGTGTGTTCATGAACTGGATTGTTCGTGATACAACTCGTTAAGAGTCGTATGTGCTGGGCATATGCGTGAACATCACGCTTACCTTGCTTGAGTTTCAGAAGTTCTGAACGAGCTCTGAACTCAGCCTAGGCGGTTCAAACGTCTGAATGAGCCGGGCTTTAAAATCCTCTAGCGACCCAAAGACGTATGGGTCGCGCAATTTAAGGACCAATGCCCAAATTTTGGCGAGACCTGCCAAAATTGATTAAGCGAATGCGACTTGCATTTGCTCGTCGACGATGTTACGAGCCCTTATGGCATCGTCCAACTGGACAAACCATCTTAAGAGGGAGTCTTCTTCGACTCCCTCGACTTAAAGATATCTATCTTTAGGGTTTCAGGACGACGCGTATGCGTACTCCCAGGTACAGAGGTCTGTATCTGTTGTAACCTCAACAGTTCTGCTTGTTGATTGCCTTGCTGATTCAGCAAGGCTACCTTCCCCTTCACCTCGTCAAGCTCATGTTGTATGGACTTGGCGATGGCTGAATGAAGGGCGTCTCTGTCCAAACCGGACAGCATGGCCAAGATGACATCGCTCCCTACGGTCGAACTCATTCGTTCGACCGCACTCCTTTCTATGTCACTTAGAAAGGAGTAGCTATCACGCGAAACGTGATGCGTATTCCCACTATCTTCTGACATGTCCATGTTAGATGAAGGAAATATGGTCCTTGGACGGACTATAAAGTGCTACCAGGTGTGACGGGGCACTACGACTTGTACTGCTTCAGTACAGGTCCACTTCGCACTGCTTCAGTTGCGAGTAGTGCCTTACGTCACTTCACGTACACTAGTACGTGCAGAGGAAGACTTCTCTTTAAGACAAGTACCTTAAAAGGGAGTTAAATGAAAACTGTATTAATATAATTAAGTTTCTCTTCTTTCTATCTGTTAATGCTAACTTAATTATGAACTAATACTAAACGTGCAATTGGAATCTTATCTGTCTCTCTTTGTTTACGTTTACAGCTGATTAGTTTGCGGGATAAATAGATATAATGGCCTATACGTATTTACGGATAAGATTTCTGAACATTACTATATATAGTAATACTCTCTAAATATTCTCTACCTTTTAGATAATATTTAAATTAACAACCTTTAAGTGTTAATTTCATGTAACGATACACCCCGTTACAAAAAAGGACTCTCTTTGAAAGGGGATACTCTTCAATGGCAGTCCTTCCTTCTACAGCTGTGGCAACTGTGTCGTTAATCTGTAAGCCTTTCAGTGTTGTTGCCGCTTAATACTCTTCTATGGCAGTCCTTCTTTCTACTGCTGTGGCAAATGTGTCGTTTATCTGTAAGCCTTTCAGTGTTGTTGCCGCGTTTTCATGCTCGTAGTGAATATGTTGTATTCAATTTACTGATTGTGAGTGAAACGACAACATAGTGCGCGCCAAAAAATCACCCCACGATTTACAAAATCGCTCCCCAAATTGTAATTACTATGCCCATACTGTAATTATTTTCTATTTCACTCCCCAATCTGTAAAATTCCCTGAATTAATGCTCTTGTGTAGAATAATATAAAAATTGATACACCTGCATATCTCAAAGAAGCTGGCTCGACATGGAGTTCCTCGCTGAGGACAACGACTGCGGGCAGACGCTGTTGCACCTCGTAAGTCGCGGGAGCGCCATAATTGCCGAGCTGCTGCGTCTTTCGAATAACATTCCAGGGTGCGAGTAGTGCGAAGGACGACTTTCTCTCACCAGCTCTCTAACGCAATATTAATACTGTGCAGAGTGTTCATGGGAGCCTCGCACGTCGAAGACCCTGAGCAACTAAAATACCTTGATATTCTCTTCGACTTTACTTACTTGAAGAATCCAGAGGATTTCGAGACGATGGTCAATAGCAGCACAGTGGGTTAAACTGTTTTATATTGTATTTCAGAACTACGCTTGTTTCTGTGAATTTTGTGATGAATTTTAATTGCTTCCGGTAGGAGCTGCTGGATGTTGACGACGAGTTCATGGACAACCATGAAGACATTCTAGATCGGTTCTATCAGTTATTTGACGGTATTTACAAGGTCTGCTGCAACAGACGTATTTCATGTCCTTTTTGACTGATATTTTTTTAATTGGTAGTATATTAGCGACTATTTAGAATTTTTGGATCATTTGGAAAAAGGTTTTTTTATTCAACATACGTTGGCCAATATTCTGCTGGATACTGATGGTGCACAACTCATGTGCGAAGCTTTGTATCTCTATGGAGTGATTTTACTTTTATTGGATCGCAAAATTTCCGGCCCAACTCGAGAGAAAATGGTGATAGCTTTTTATCGAAGCAAGGGAGAATCAGCGCTAGAAAATATTGACGAAGTCTGCAAGCTGTGTCGTGTGACGGGATACTTACCAGGGCAGTCAAAGCCAGCACAATACCCGGAGCGATACTTTAGACGTTTTCAGCCCCCCGAGGAAGTGGTGAGTATGGTAATCGGTAAACTGCAGTCGGACGATGTTTATCTTCAAGAGCCATGCTTTCCACATCGCACTCATCGCTCGACTCGACTGGCAGCACAAGCTTCGATGCTCTATGTAATTTTATTCTTTGCTCCGGATATTCTCATTCACGAAAAAGCGAGTATGCGTGAAATTGTCGATCGTCACTTTAATGACAACTTCATTTTAACGACGTACATGGGAGCTGTGGCGGATTTGTCGTTAGAGTGGGCAGCTTATCCGGCTGCTCGCTTGGCTTTGGCCAATACGTTGGAACCTTCGAATATTGTGCAGATAACCAAAACGAAAGCTCAACAGACACAACGATCGATCAAAGAGCTTAACTACTTTCTTACAGAAGGTGTTCTGACGGAAATGTACGTACTTGAGAATCTCGATCCGCTTCTTAATTGCATTCGAAATGCAAATGTGACTATTCGATGGACAATGATGCACTCACGTATTCAACCAGTCATTCCAATGATGGATAATGCGACAGCGCAGCGTGAAATCTTTGATAAAGGCAGTGATCCGGATAAGCTAATTACATTGTTGCTGAAAGTAAGTCAACTAGAATGGAAGCTCAAACAAATGTTTGGAGCTCTACTTGCTTCAAAAGAAGATCGGTGGCAGCGCTGTATGAAGGAAACGTCCGAGCGATTGGAGGAACTAAGTGATTACTTTTCGGGTGAAAAGCCGCTCACTCGCGTTGAACGTAACGAGGATCTGATGAAGTGGTTTATGGACTTGGCTGAGAAGGTCAAAAGCTTAGACTACGTGGACCACATTAAGGCAGGTCGGCGAATAAAGCGCCTAATTGAGGCTTTGGGTCATGTTGAACAATTTGACCAAATTGATACAAACTTGCAAGTAAAGGCGTACCTTGAGGAATCTCGCGAGTTCCTTACTGAAATGGTGCGCACGGTACGCATTCGAGACGAAGTTATGGGAATTATTGAGAACGTGTCGGACTTGTCTTACGGATGGGAGATCATCACTGACTTTATGAAAATTCTTCATCAACGTGTGAAAAATGACCCGTCCTCGGTAATCCTCCTGCGCGCGATGTTTCTTAAATTTGCATCGATATTGGATGTACCTCTTACGCGTATACATCAGTGCGGCTCGGAGGATGTAATATCAGTGGCTGAGTATTACTCGGGTGAGCTTGTAGACTACGTACGACGCGTAATGGAAGTCATCCCTCAGAGCGTCTTTCGTATCTTAGCGGGAATTATAAAGCTTCAGACTGACCACATGAAGCCGATTCCTGTGAAATTTGAAAACACATTGCTGAAAAATCACGCCCAGCTGAATGAGCGTTACCGTCTTGCACGCGCAACAAATGAGGTTTCCAAGTACACTGAAGGAATCTTAGCAATGAAGCGAACTTTGCTTGGAATTATCGAAGTTGATCCTCGACAGGTGCTTGAAGATGGCCTGCGCAAGGAGCTTGTGTTCCGTGTATCGCTTGCCTTCCATGAGGTGCTCAACTTTGAAAAGAATACGTCAAAAGAGTGCAACGAAATCTTTGTCAACTTGGCATCGAATCTGGATGCGTACCGACTCTCGTTCGAATACATTCAGGACTATATAGGTATTTACGGTCTAAGGATGTGGCACGAGGAGCTATCGCGAATTATCAATTACAATGTCGAACAGGAATGTAATCGGTATCTCAAGAAGAAGGTTTATGACCGAGCATCGCAATATCAAAGCCGTGCTATCCCTATTCCACGATTCCAGCCCTCGTCAGAGGACATGAGTGTCAACTTTATGGGCCGTCTCATGCATGCACTTTTCACGATGACTGATCCTCACTTGACCATTTACTCTCCTCAGTCAATTGGTTGGTTTTCTGAAGATGGCACTGAAGTTTGTGGAATTGGTGCGTTCTCGGTTCTTCACAAGAGCGTTGGGTTGTTAGGCCTCGCAGGCCTTGATCGCATGCTGTCGTTTCGTATTGTACATACACTTAATAATTTGGTCAAGTTTTGGAGCTCCGCCGTGACACCTTACTTTCCACTCTTGGACCAATTATCTGCAGCTCTTGTACCAGAATGGAAGCTTCTTGAGCACTCCACAAAGTTATATGATGCCGCGCTGAGAAAAGTGGAAAAAATTATGAGTAAGCTCCTGAAGGCTGTGCTTATAATTGGCCAAGCAGCCCTCATTCGACGGCAAATTTCAAGTGAACTCTCGTTTTCAAGCCGTTTGGATGCAAATTTGTTGGCAACGACATTAGATACGCTTAACAGTTCACTTTTAAACGATATTCGCGCCCACTACCGTGACCCAAAAACCAAACCGTACCCTGGTAGCGATGGTAATCCTTTGCTTGTCGAGTTAAATAAGTACTTGGAAAACACTGGTGCAAATGATCCATTTCAAAAGATTTACGTGACTGTCGCAGAGCCGATGGAGGGTCTCGCTGCCATGTTTATGCTTTTCGTTGTCGCCTATATGCCAAAACTTCAGTACAATCGCAATTTTGGCGCGCTAAATCGTGTTGGAAAAAACCCAATTGATGGAGAGCCTCTACTTGTGGGCATTCTCACCATTCTGAAGCAATTTCATCCATCATACACGGAAATATTTCTCGCGTACTTAGGGCAATTTGTGCGAACGAAGGTCAACGATATTTTTGCTGAAAAAGCTGACAAGAAGGTCAAGTCTTCTTCGCTGCCAATAGAGCTATCAGCGGATGTAGTAAACACACTGATATTCATGCTTGAATTTGCCCGCTGTGCCAAGATCAAGCGCAGTATATTGGATGGGCACGTTCCTTCGTACGTATTTGACGCTATCCAGCTATAAATTTCATGTAAATTTTTGGGGCAAATATAAATACTTTAATTTCACCCGCAAATAATAGACAATTTTTGACAACAGCTCTTGCACAATTAGAATTAAGTAGTTGATCGCAGTAAAGAAGCGATAATGCTGCACCGTGCCGACTATTTCTCGTGCTGCATGTACAATTAAGCACACACATGGACAAAAATTTTTGTCGAGGTTATTACAGTTACCTGCATAATCGTGATTGATTCTTAACTAATAGCTCGAGCCGCTCTTAGGCTTGTCGCTAGCTCGCCAGACCGTTGCAATTCCTGAACATTGTCATTGCCACCAACGCTCTTGCCTTTGATAAAGAGATTAGGAACAGTTGACTGGCGCGTTAAGCGGAAGAGGAAAGCCTGAATGGCTGCACCATCTTCACGAGTATCCAGCTCAAAAATGACAGGCTTGGCCCCGTGGCTCTTTAGAGTCTCTTTTGTCTTCTTGCAGTACGGGCAGTATGATTTGCTAAATAATACCACTGGATTTTGATTGATTGCGGACCAAACAATATCTTCAGCAAGAGTACCGCTCTTTTCCAGCGTCGCACGAAGTGTGCCAGTCTGCTGCAGTTTCTGCACTTCTCGCAAACCGCCGATGTATTTTCCTTGAATGTACACGAGTGGTAGTGACTGGTGGCCAGTAAGCGCCGCCACTGCCTCCAGCTCGTACGGTATGTGGTTAGCAAATCCAATTTCTTTGGTCCGCACCGTTGTGCGAAAGTTATGTAGCATTTTCTGAAGTTCTTTTTTTAATGGGCAATCCTTTTCAGATATGATTATCACGCTATGAGGAGTTTCAAGCACATGTGTCAGTTCTTCCAGGCGCATTTTAGCTTCATCGTTTTCGTTTGTAAGTCTTTGTACAAATTCGACTTTTTCAAAGCCAATTTGACGGTCGCGGTCCTCCTTGGACATGAAGCCCGGGGACATTTTTTTTGAAATGAGCTCAATCGTGTGCCAACCTTCCACTACACGCCCAAATGTCGTGTAACCGGGCCCATCCTCGCTTGGCTTGTTTCGTTCGATATTGTCGTGCAGCATGATGGCAAATTCGGTGCTGCCCGAGTCTGATTTGTGGTTGCGTGCAATCACCACCATTCTTTCGGAGCTGGGGACGCTGTACTCCACAGGCAAATTGCCTACCGGTGATTTCTTATCATAAAGAAAACCACCACCTTGCAGCACAAATTTGGGCTCATTGTAATAAAAACCAGCGTCTTTGACGTAAAAGCCGGTGTTCACAAGCCTTGTGAAGGCCTCCACGGTCTTGGGCGCATGTTCTGGGTACAAGTCGACGGTAAAAGTGCCAAATTTTGTAAAAAATTGTACCATCGTCTTATTGAAAAAAGGCAATGATAAAACTGGGTGCATCTGTGAGCTCGAGAATTGCCAAACGTGCACCGAGATCATAATGCAGAAGAATATAATGACGGCGTATACCAGTGGCGCACCAAACCATGAACCTTTTATAATAAAACGATCGTCTATACGACTTCTAGGGCGCGAGTGAGTCTGGTTGTATTCGCTTTCAGTGCTTTTAGCATCAAAAAGGACACGGCGCTTATTCGTGGCAGCATCCATTACGATCGTATTTCAGTAATTATGAATTTTGAATATAGCAAACGATACCTCTCAAAAGTAATAGTCATTTTTAAAATTAGTTTAGAGCAAGCTACTACGGCGACAAATGCACCTAGCGGCGTTTGTGAGCCTTGTAGAGGCGGCCATTTCCGGCCAGGATGGCACCTTAATGGCGAAAATGCTTAAATTAAATGGAAAATGTACTGAAGTGGATCTAAAAGCATTAACGGTGCAGCAAGTACGGCAAGTAAGCCACAATAGGCTGGCGCGCTTGGACGGGTATGTCGAGGTAGTGGCAAGCATCATGCAGGCGCGCAAGCACTTGGACTTGCGTAGCTTTTTGGATGCCTACAATGCGCAAATTGGTGCTGTCATGTAAGATACATCGGCAAAACAACACATGTCGATTAAAATGTAAGTCGCTTATATCAACAATGATGTCTAGCAAGTTTATGGAAGTCTTTAGAGAGGAGACAAACTGGGTCATGCCCTTTCTGCACGTGCTGTTCGTGGATACACGGCTGCTAGCTATGAGGGTAAGTGTTTCTTTTAGTGGAAATGCTTTCAATGACTTACTCGTTTGCTGACGTTTCTAGGCGGACTCCGAAGCTTCAGAAAAAGCTGGCGACGAGATTCACGATAACCTTCGCAGTGCCGAGCAGCATCTTAAGAAAGGTTTTGCTATGGTAGCTAATGATCGAGCTCCACTTGAGCATAACAAGAAGATGGGAGCGCTTTTCATAGTAAATCAGCTTTTTAAGATTTACTTCAAGCTCAACATGATTCACCTATGCCGCAATCTTATTCGTGCCGTGGAAGGCCCAGCTTTTCCAAAGTTTGAGCTATTTAAAAAGAGCGAAAAAGTTACATACCAGTACTACGTGGGTCGCATTTCTATGTTTGAAGACCAGTACCACAAGGCAGAAATGTGTCTTGATTACGCGTGGAAGCATTGTCACTCTGGCAAAGTGCGCAACAAACGTATGATTCTACAATTTCTTGTACCGGTAAAGCTGTTGCTGGGTATAATGCCGTCACCGCAGCTTTTAGCTGAGTTTTCGTTAGAAGAGTACACGGGTCTTACAGATGCAATACGTGACGGTAATTTGCACCTCTTCACAGAGTATCTGGCTCAGTACCAAGAGAGTTTCATTCAGCAAGGCGTATATTTACTGATTGAAAAGCTTCGCCTCTTAGTTTTGCGAAATTTGTTTAAGAAAGTGTGAGTCTATAGCTATAGAGGGCTTGCTTCTATTGATTGTCACAACTCTTGTTTGTGTATTGCTCCAGCTATATGATCCAGCAGAATCACCAATTGCAAATGCAAGATTTCCAGATAGCGTTAAGCGTTGCCTCGGGACACTCTATGGACGTGGATGAGATCGAGTGCGTTCTTACAAATCTCATTTTCAAGGGCTACATCAAGGGATATATGTCGCATACAAAGAAGATTCTCGTAGTGAGCAAGACTGATCCTTTTCCTTCGATTGTAAGTGTGTCGAGCTGATTGAACGCTTAAATGATTAGGAGAGAAAAATTATATCTAGGAGTGAATGTGCCCCACGTTCCATACTATGGCTAGCAGTGAATACATGCTTGATAATCGTAAACGCCTCCTTACTTCTGACATCCTCCACACTGTAAATGTTTGAGCAGTTTGAGAGGAAGAGCATTATCTACTCTAAGCTCTGATATCAGTTTATTCATTGCGTGTCCACGCTGAAGCATACTTGATATTTGTTATAAATTGCTTAAAGCAAATTATTATCAAGTCAGCTTGAAGCCACCAGATAAACATTGTAAATTTAATGGGACTTGGTAAGCACATTCCATCAAAATCTTTAATACATTCGCTTAAAGACTGCTGATAAGCTCACAATTTTTTAATTGCTATTATTGGAGTTCTGATTTTCAGGGGAGCGCTAAGATAATAGGTGTCAAATTTCTTGAGACATACCGCGTTTACACATTAAGAACTTGAATAATACTCTTTATAAGAGGAATGATAAATATTTCTAATAAAAGAAAACGAATAATAAAGAAGTATAAAATTAGGCCCCTCGATTTGCTCATGTAACGGTGTCCTGTTACATAAATATTATTTCCTATGAGAGGAAATAAATAGAGAAGCACAAAATTATTATCTTTATTAATTTTAACTTAAATATTTTCAATATTACCAAATTGGGTACTATTGATGCAATAAGACATTAGCTCTACGAATTGGTTGATTTCAGTCTAAATCAACCCCGCCAATCGTTATAAGATACGATTGTGCGGTGCGCAAGGAAGCGCCATACTTAGTTAGTTAATAATATAATAAGTTCAGTAGTAAATAAAAATTCTTACGTAGGAAACTAAATATATTAATACAGTTTTTCTTTTTCTCTATTCTAAAGCCTTAGTCTAGACCTTTAAGCTAAAGACCCTTAGCTTCATAAGAACCTTGCTTTGTACCTTTGTACGTGAAGTTTTGAAGTGTGGTCGTTGCAACGCACAACCATGAGGTGACCGATAATCTTGCAGCATTTCCGGAAGCCAGGGCATTAAACCAGTTACAGAAGCAGCAGAGTTAAAACTTTTTAAAAGGTGGAGCACCACCTCGATTAATTTTGAGCACCACGATGTGATCAGACCTGCTTTTCTAGCCACCGGACAAAAGCTTTTTTCTGACATAACGGCCAAGTTGCAAGAGCATCATTCAGGCTTGCCTCCGACAGGCAACGCCTCCTGGAGCAAGATCTCAATAACCTCGTATCTATTTCAAGCACATCGATAAATGATTC
The DNA here is from genome assembly GCF_004359215.1 of Bremia lactucae. Taxonomy (NCBI): domain Eukaryota; phylum Oomycota; class Peronosporomycetes; order Peronosporales; family Peronosporaceae; genus Bremia; species Bremia lactucae. The sequence goes on along the minus strand of NW_027152062.1, from coordinate 95,455 downwards.
GGCCTCAGTGGCTACACGTGGACGGGGACGGCCAAAAGGATGAAAGAATACCAAACGCGATCCGTCAGAATTTGAGCACATTGAAGGGACGGTGCAAGGGCCACAAAAACGAAGAAGCGGGGCCTGCGATCAAATAAAGTCACATTAAGCGCACGTGTCGTAAACTAAAAATAATTACCAAACCTACGCCGGCTAATGTCTTCATTGTGGCAAATCTTCTCGACCTTGCTACTCAGGTTACAAGATAAGGCTCTACGAGAATTAGGATATTTTTTATGCAGGTACCTCGAGATAATTTTTGCTTAGCAAGCAGTTTCTCGCGTGGACAGCAAAGGTGGCATCTCGATTTGCACCCGCAATGTAACGGGGTGTATCGTTACATGAAATTAACACTTAAAGGTTGTTAATTAATACATTATCTAAAAGGTAGATAATATTTGGAGGATATTGCTTTATATAGTAATATCCTGAATTCTTATCCATCAATATGTATAGGCCATTATGTCTATTTATTCCGCAGACTAATCAGCTGTAGAAGTAATCAGAGGGTTACAAGATAAGATAGAGATAAGAATTCATTTACATGTTTAGTATTAGGTTATAGTTAAGTCAGCATTTACACAGATAGATTAAGAGACACTTAACTATATTAATACAGTTTTCATTTTACCCTCTTAAGTTAACTTGTCTAAGAGAAGTCTTCCTCTGCACGTACGGTGTACGTCACCTAACGAAATGCACCACTCACAACTGAATTAGTGTGAAGTGGACTTGTACTGAAACAGTACAAGTCGTAGTGCCCCGTTACAGCTGGTAGCACTTT
>NW_027152062.1:81964-94532 GCF_004359215.1 Bremia lactucae | reverse complement strand
ATATTTATGGGTGAGGAGTAGTTTCTCCAGACAAGCAATTGATGAGCCTTTCTGGCAAAAGCCACGGCTTCTTTTCAGGGGCGAGATTATACATTTTACTGTCTTCACTCCCCTGAGTGGTACCCACTGAAGCAGGACTACCACAAGGACTTTTCTTACGATGGCTTACGCCACCGTCGTCACCTTGTCAGAGACACGTGCAGGTGACCGTATGGGAGATCGTACGGGCAATGAGGGATCATCCTTATCGTCGGTCCAAATAGACTGTTTACTCGTCTATCAGAATGAGCCCTCTCATTCGAAGGCTCATAGTCAGCCGCCTGACGGGTATCAGGCGACTGTTCCATTCTCCCCGAGTCGGCCACTTCATCCGACTCGCACGCGTAGTCGACCTCCAAAGTGGGGTCGTATTCACGTGGTGAATCACCACGTGCACTCGCAGCATCTAGTGTTGTGCGATTGGAAGACACTACGGTAGACGGAACGTCTACCGCAAGAGATAGCAGTGCGTCACCCGCGGCTGCAAGAACCGCAGCCGAAGTCGCAGCACTATCGTCACCCCGCATGAATTGTTTCTTCATGCGATGGAATTTAAAATGATGGATCTGACCAATCAAAATCATTTTAAAAATTAAGAGGTCACATTGCGACCACTCCATTTAATGACATTCAGAGTGATTGTCGTTTAAGGGAGGGATGATGTAACGGGGTGTATCGTTACATGAAATTAACACTTAAAGGTTGTTAATAAATACATTATCTAAAAGGTAGATAATTTTGAGAGGATATTACTTTATATAGTAATATCCTGAATTTTTATCCCATAAACAGATATAGGCCATTATGTCTATTTATTCCGCAGACTAATCAGCTGTAGAAGTAATCAAAGAGAGTTACAAGACAAGATAGAGATAAGAATTCATTTACATGTTTAGTATCAGGTTATAGTTAAGTCAGCATTTACAAAGATAGATTAAGAGACACTTAACTATATTAATACAGTTTTCATTTTACCCTCTTAAGTTAGCTTGTCTTAAGAGAAGTCTTCCTCTGCACGTACAGTGTACGTCACCTACCGAAAGGCACCACTCACAACTGAAGCAGTGTGAAGTGGACTTGTACTTAAACAGTATAAGTCGTAGTGCCCCGTTACACGCAATGGATAATGAGTTGTAAGAAAAGCTTGAATACCAGTATAAATGCACCGTAGTAAACACATTGCGTCATGAGCACCGAGTCTTCTTGGAGAAATATAATGAATTGGTAGCAGGCCACAAAATAGCAATACAGTAATTATTTTTCAATAATCCCATCTATATCTAAGTAATCGTTCACGTCCAAGACTGTATAGGCCGCGTATGTGGCAATATCGAATTATTTGGGGGTGTAAGCCGGGGTGTGTGGCTAAACCGAACGGGGTGTGTGGCTATACCGGCTCCCTAAATATATTATTTAAAAGTGTATAATTAAGTTAGTAGAAAAAAGATAGAAACAGATGAACTTAATTAAATTAAATACAGTTTTCATTCAAGCCAATTTAAAGCAAGTGTTTCAAAGAGAGTCTTCCTCTGCACGTACTAGTGTACGTGAAGTGACGTACCACTTGCACTGAAGCAGTGCAAAGTGGACTTGTACTGAAGCAGTACAAGTCGGAAGTGCCCCGTTACACCTGGTAGCACTTTGTAGTCCGTCCAAGGACCACAGTTCTATCATCTAACATGGACAAGGTAGATGATAATGAAAATACGCATCACGTTTCGCGTTATAGCTACTCCTTTCTAAGTGATATAAAGGAGTGTGGTCGAACGAATGAGTTCGACCGTAGGAAATGATGCCATCCTGGCCATGCTGTCCGGTTTGGACAGAGATGCTTTTCTTTCAGCCATCGCCAATTTCATACAACATGAGCTTGACGAGGTGAAGAGGAGGTAGCCTTGCTTGATATAGAACTTTTAATAATTAAAATAAGTTTTAATTCCTCTTCTTTAATTAAATAATGTATTATTTTATTAAAAATCGAATTCCTAATTTTATTTGTAACCAAACCGTTTATCCATTCCCTGTTAAAAAAAATAATATTTATTTTTTTTTTAATAAAAGACGTATTTAACAGAAATTGAACTTCGGGGAAAAGTTATATTTAATTTAATTTTATTTTGATATATAAATTTCCTAAAGAATTTTTTTTTTGTGAAAATTAAAATAACAGTGAATTGGCTCATCATATGTTTACTGTGGGTTTAGATGTAGATACGAGAGCTTATTTTTCAGCTGCAACTATGATTATTGCGGTAAAATGAAAGTTCGAATCTTTCTAAGCATATAATTTTGAAGTATAGCCAAGCGGTAAGGCCTCCGTTTTTGGTAGAAACGACGCACACGCATCGTCAGGAAAACTGAACGATAGACATCTCTAAGTATAGAAGAGTTGAAGAGGGCACCCATTTAAGGTGGTTCGTCGAATTGGACGATGCCATAAAGGCTCGTCACATCGTCGACGAGCAAATGCAAGTCGCATTTGCTTAATCAAATTTGGTAGGTCGTGCCGAAACTTGGGCACTAGGCCTTAAGTTGCGCGACCCATATATCTTTAAACGCTAGAGGCTTTTAATGCCCGGCTCAAACAGACGTTTGAACCGCCTAGGGCAGAGTTCAGAGCTCGATCAGAGCTTCTGAAACTCAAGCAAGGTAAGCGTGATGTCCACGCTAAAGCCCAGCACATTCGACTTTTAGCGAGTTGTATCACCAATAACCCAGTTCATGAACAGACGTTGATTATGGTGTTCCTGCAATGTATTACGGATCATCCCGTAAAGACCCACCTGTTCCGCTTGGAATTGGATACGCTTAAAAAAGCAACATCCGTTGCGGAACAGGAGGACTTAAGCTTGAGACGAGCTGAAGCTAATTTGTCATCGTATCGTCCTCCGAGACGACACGAGCTTGGATGTCCAGAACCTATGGACCTCTCTTATGTCGAAAGCGAGAAACCTCGCTTTTTGAACAATAAACGATTACAGAGATGCAATCGCTATCAAAACTTAGGTCACTACGCTCATGAGTGTAGTGCCCCACGCCCAGTACCAAGTGGTACTGAACGTAATTTTGGACCGTATGCCAAAAAGGGCAACGGTCGCGGATCCAACGTTGTTGCGAAATCGCAACAGCGAGGTGGACCGCCAAAAACCGGTCAGGGTCAGTAGAGGCGCAACGCCCTACTGATCCAGCAACCTCAAGAGAATTTGCAAATCTCTTGACAAAAGTTGCTTCAGACACACAATCATTATGTTTCTCTGCACCTGGTGATGCGGTATCTTTCATCACCTTGAAGTTTAAAGTGACAAATGATTTGTCACTTAGATCCGTAGTGGACTGCGGAGCGTCGAATAACTTTGTTCGTCGCCAATCTCTAGAGGGTCGTAGGCTCAAATATGTTGAGCGCGACATCCCTCCAACGAGGATGACGATGCGTTTAGCGACAGGCACATCGATAACCGTGATGAAACGCGTAGTGAAATTTCACTACAATTAAAAAGATTTACAGTATGATGATGATTTCATCGTACTGGATAAGGATGACAAATTTAATGTCATCCTAGGTCTATCTTGGCACAGAAAGTATGAGCCAAGAATTAGCTGGCAGCATCGATCCGTAGAGATGCCTGCCACTTGTTCATCAGATGGCCATCTAATGAACGTCTTGGAGCGTCCACAAGCATGTGGATGTACTACGAGTGAGTGCGATGGCCTCACTGGTGGTACAGTCGGTCATACGACTGCACAAGATCACAGTGTAATTTCTTATCACACTGTGGATGCAGCTGCCGGCGGCTGTGCGAATGCACAGCTAGCGCCGAAGGTCCACCATCGAATAAGTCGAGTGGATTGAGACATGAATGTACGCCCAGCGGGCGACATCCAAGGAAGATACAGATTGCCTTAAAGGGACAACATGATGATCCTAGGTCGAGTAGAGAGTCGACATAGAGGACCCGACTGAGATAGCGCAATCAAAGTTGGAAGACGTTGAGGGAACAAGTTTTCATTTATTTGAGGAGAAAGCTCCTCAAATAGGTTATGCTTAAGTGACTTATTTTCAGCATCCCGAAGGATTAATCCCTCGGGAGCCTGTGGAAAAAGAATCCCAGGAAAAAACCGACACCGAATGTCTTGGTTACTGAAGGATCAAGAGTAGGCGCTTGTACTCTTGATCTGTATGCGCCTCCAGAAATAACTTCGGAGATTACTCAATTATCAACCCTAGAGCCTAAACGGTTCTTGGGTACGAGAATTCGCACCGGGTTATTTCGACGAAGTATTCGTCCATAGCCAGGCTATGGACGGAAAGACGGACGTGGAAGTTCATAAAACTCCCGTTCGTCAGGTTCTTACACTTATGCGAAAGCATAAGTTGTACGCAAATCTCAAGAAGTGTATATTCGCTGCAAGCGAAATGCCACTTTTTGGGTGCATGGTCGGTAAACACGGCATGCGCCCTGATCTCGAAAACATCAAGGCAATCACCGACTGGCCAGTTCCAGTCGATGTCAAGGGACTTAGAAAGTTCCTTGGGCAAGCGGCGATGTTGCACAAGAACTTACGCAATTACGCCGAGATGACAGTTCATCTCTCTCGTCTCATGAAAAAAGACGGGAAGTGGTTATGGAACGCTGGTTGTCAGCGTTCCTTTGAAAGCATCAAGCTTTGCTTGATGCTATCTTCCATCTTGGCAATCGCAGATCAAGACAGACCATTCCATGTGGTCTGTGACGCCAGCGATTTCGCAACCGGCTGATCGAGAGAGTCGACCGCGGAGGACTCGACTGGGATAGCGCCATCACAGTCGTAAGACGTTGAGGGAATAAGTCCCCCACGTACTTAAGGAGAAATCTCCTTAAATAGTTAATGCTGAAGTGACTATTGCAAAGGATGGCGAGGTGGTTATCCTTCTTCGCGGAGTATAATTCCTCCGTCGAAAATAAACGGACGACTTAATGTCGTCGCTGATGCGTTGTCACGCCGACCCGATTCCGAGCCGGCTGCGCACTCCAACAGTGAAAATAATCCCACTGTTGTAACACTCATTACAAGCGTTCCGTCATCAACGTTGTTTGATGACATAAAGAACGTCTACACAGAATATACAGACCTTCTGCGTTTATAGGATCATCTGACGAATCCATCCAACAAATCATTAAGAAAAATTACCGGCTTCATATCGATCGTCATCCGATCGATACACAACACGCAACGGCTTTCATCCCAACTCACAACGATTTGCAATTGCGCATCATGTATGAGTGTCACGATTCACCAACAAGTCGGCATCGTGGACGTGAGAAACTAAATTCACAGTAAGTCGCGACTTTTATTGGGTCCGCCAGTATCAGTTCGTGCGCAAGTACATTCGTGCTTGCGAGGTATGTCAACGGGTGAAGCCTAGCCCTTCATCCCATGCACCTCTACATCCTCTCCAACTTCCGGCAGAAAGTTGGCGGTCCGTTTCTATGGACTTCGTCTTCGGATTTCCCGAAGACGATCACAAAAACAACGAAATTCTTGTTTTTGTAGACAGATTCAGCAAGATGTGCCATCTTGGTGCAATAGCAGAGTCCAATACGGCTTTGAGCTGTGCCCGTGTCTTTATCGACACGGTATTCAGCCTCCGCGGTTTACCCCGTGAACTAGTTTCCGATAGACACCCACGATTCACGGCGGATTTTTGGCAATCCGTGTACCGATCTCTCAAAACACGGCTGACTACGTCAACTTCTGATCATCTGGAGACGGATGGTCAGACAGAACGCGCCAATCGCGTCCTCGGTGAGATAATTCGAGGTTACGTCCAATCGTATCCGAATTGGAGCGAGTTTTTACCGATGGTCGAATTCGCCATCAATAATTCGGTGCATGCGTCTACAACGCATACACCGTTCTTCGTGAATGGCTGACGCCATCCTCGCATCCCCACCCAATTAAAGGGATCCTCTAGTTTAAGGGGGGGGACTCGCGCGAGCAAAACCGGCTCTGGATCATGCTAAAACGCGTCGAAATTACCGACGACGCGAATGATGTCGATGTCGAAGCAATCGACGTCGAAAGAGAGGAACTCAGCAATAGTTATGACACTATTGCTCCCAAAAAATGAACTTGTACCAGCGAGGAATCCTTCGCTGAAGAAGAGAAAGATCTCATGGCAGTGTGCAAAAAGTGCACTTAAAAAGACAAAAAATGAGTCAGCACAAGAATTTCTGCTGGATCGAGAATAAGTAGTCCGTTTCGTGCAGGATTCCATTGCTAACGCAGTGGACCGGCAGAAATGGAACGCTGACAAACATGGAAGAGCAAATGTTCTTTCATTTAAAATTATTGATCTAGTACTACTGTCTACGGTAAACTTACCAAAGCATTTAGTCACTACTGTGGGTAGTATTAAGCTACTTCCTAAGTCCATTGGGCCATTTCGTGTACTGGATCGCAGAGGCAATGCGTACACAATAGAATTGCCATGAAGGATGCGAACGTATCCTATGCGGCTCCGCCCGTACCTTCGGTACGCGGTTTCTTCCGCGGACGGATGTGACCACCCCTTTTACGAATCATCAAAAGATCCTTGTGATCATGAGCCAGACTCTCATGTTGAGCATGGTGATTCTCATGCCGAATTCGAAATTCCTCGAAATCGCGATGAGCTGACGGCAACTCGTCACGAAGAGCGTGATACTTCCGTTCGTACTCCAACATTGAGTACGTACTTTTCGAACGGTCTTCCAACCGTTCGATACGTTGAGTCTGCACCTTCTGTTCCAACGAGTGATTCTTACCGCGCTCGCGATCAAGACCGTCCTCCAATACATGGAGGTAGTGGTCGAGTTTGTCGATCATCGACATAAGATCCGACACACGGTGTGGATCTAATTTTTCCTCCTCCACCACAATCATTGGTGAATTCCCACAGTGGTCAACGTCTCCTTGTGGAACGTATCCAGAACCACAGTGATGAGAAGGGGCAGCGAACGAGTTATCTTGTTCGCTGCGGTTATCCACCTTCACATGACAGCTGGGAGCCTCATTCCCAGCTGGTAGCTGACGTTGAGGGCCTCGTCCGTCAGTATGACGAGACCCATCCGATGGTTCAGAAGGTCCATCGGAAAACACGCGCCCCTGTCGCTGTTTCCGCAGGATTGGCGTGTTTAAAACACAGGGAGATCGCAATATAATAAATTTAAATAAATTTTATTTATATATCGATTGCAAAACGTCAATCGCTTCGCGCATCTCGATAGAGATATGAGCCCTTCCCCAGGGCGAAGAAAGGGATTAAACATCCCCTTTCACTCGTTTCGTGTTATCGACACATCACGAACAGGAATCACCCCATGTGAGGCATGGAAGTCCTGCTCGCGAAACAATCGGTGCAGTTCTAACCTTGCACTTGTTGGAGCTCGATTTTCAAACTTAACGTGAACCGCGTTAAGCCTTTGAAGTCAGGCTTCGCGTCCAATGTCTTTGACGTTGCGAACAAACGCGTTCCAGGCTTGCATCAACGAGCTTTTATCTCGCTTGTTGTTGCCACTATACCATCGATGCTTAAAAAAAGCATCGAAATAAAAATCTTTCTCAGCGCGAAGAACTTTCGCGCTGGGATCAAGGCCATGTAGCTTGTCGCAATAAATAAGGGATATTTATTGGGAGTAGTAGTTTCTCCAGACAAGCTATTGATTAGCCGTTCGGACAAAAGCCACGGCTTCTTTTCAGGGGCGAGACGAGACATTTTCTTGTCTACGCTCCCCCGAGTGGTACCCACTGAAGCAGGGGTACCACAAGAACTTTAATTACGATGGCAAACGCCATCGTCATCACCACGCACAGGGATAAGTGCGGGTGAAGGCACGGGAGACGGTGCTGGCGATGGGGAACCATCCTCATCGTCGGTACCAAACATGCTATAGCGAACGCTATTAGCACGTCTATCCGATTAAGCCCCTTCATTCAAAAGCTTATAGTCAGCCGCCTGACGATGATCAGGCGACTGTTCTGCTGTCCCCGTGTCCGCCATTTCGTCCGACTCGCATTCATAGTCGACCTCCAAAGAGGGGTCGCACTCACGTGGTGACTCACCACGTGCACTCGCAGCATTTAGTGTCGCGGGAGAAGATGATACTACGGCAGACGAAATGTCTGCCGCACGAGACAACAATGTGTCGCTCGCGGCTGCATGAACCGCAGCCGAAGGTTCCGCGCTATTAGCTGACCGCATGGACCCGTTAATTATTTGATAGAATTAAAAATGATGGTTCTGACCAATCATCATTGTTTCCACTTAAGTGGCCTTATGGTGACCACTCTATTTAATGACAGTCAGAGTAATTGTCGTTTAAGGGGGTGAGATGTAACACGGTGTATCGTTATGAAATTAACACTTAAAAACTGTTAATAAATACAATATCTAAAAATTAGATAATATTTCGGGAATATTACTTGACATAGTAATATTCAAAAAGCTTATTGGTAGCTATAGGCCTTTATATCTACTTGCTCCGCGGCCCAGTCAGCACTGGACGCGCGGAAAGAGAGAGATAGATAAGACTTTATTTCATGTTTTGTATTAGTGTATAATTAAGTTAGTAGAAAACAGATAGAAATAGAAAAACTTTACTATATTAAATACAGTTTACTTTTAACCACATTTAAAGCAAGTGTTTTAAAGAAATTCTTCCTTTGCACGTACTAGTGTACGTGAAGTGATGTGTGGCACCACTTGCACTGAAGCAGTGCGAAGTGGACTTGTACTGAAGCAGTACAAGTCGGTAGTGCCCCGTTACAGATACATTCACCGCTGACCAAGCGGATTTTCAACACGAACCTAGAAAAGCGGCTAAGACCGGGTGAAGTCTGGCGGTATTCATAGCAGCCCGCTTGTCACCATGCGCGTACTTTGTAACGGTGTCCGTAAGGAATTATTGTTACCTAAAAGAGGAATAGTGTAACGGGCTAAAGTTGCCCTTATGTTACACAGTCCCCGTTTAGTACACAAAGTGTACTTAACGGGATGGTCAATTACTTAAGTGAAGTAATTAGACCCACCACTTGGGTGTGGCTCACATTGTGACCCACCCTTGTGAATGTGATGCACATAGGTGCATTCACATTAGGATGGATGACGCCTAGCGACATCAGTGATGACGGCTAGCGTCATCCGTTACGCGAGGTATCTAGAAAGATACGCTCGCAATACATCTTAGTGTTATCGACAGAGATGACATTTTATGAATGATATAAAGATAGGTATTTATATTGAATACGATTAAATATAAATCAGTCTGATAACTACTTTCTTTGGTAAGTGCGCACGAGGAATCGGATCACGCTTCCGTGACGACACGTATACCAGAGTACTAAGTGCGTTGGGTGAGGTCGCTAAGGCACCCACCACAACTACCTTACTGCAAGCACGGCCATATGATGGCTCGCTGCTATGCCAGGGTCCCTGCTGGGGCAAAGACGCCCAGCAAGAGGACTCCCTTCTCAAAGGGCGATGGCAAGAACCAGCGTGCGAGACGCATGAGTTCTGCATCGACCACTGAGGGGTCGAAAAATGCAGGAGCGCAGTAGGGGCGGGATGCCCTACTGACGCGGACTCTGAAGCTACCCTAAACTCAGGGTTATCGAACAATTGGGTAGCATAGTCCCTGAGGTCTCGAAATTTCGGACCTCAACCCTGCTGGTCTATAGCGCTCAAGAACGAGGCTATGACGAGGTGATGACCCTCCTAGTGGATCCGGATGCATCAAAATTTTTGTAAAACTCGCGGCTTTAAGAAAGAGACCAGCGATGTTTGAGTCGATTTCCAGGATGGCAAGCGAGAAAAGGCGACCGTTCGTTTAGCGAACGATGCGCTCGTGAAGTCTGAGAGAGTTGAGGTAGAACTCGCCTTCAGCTTTATTGACTTCTCTCGTAAAGAGAAGTTCACAGTGCTAGGTATGGAGAGTCCGTATGACCTCATCCTAGGCATGCCATGGTTGGCAAAACATCAACCATGGATAGACTGGCGTACACGCACAGTTGCGAACTCTACGCAGGACACCGAAAAGATTGTGCTCGTGCGATAGCCGTATGCAACTGATGTCGTGTCGAACACAGTTGAGGGTGCGTGGACGGGATGTGAAACGTCACCAATTCCTACCTAGCTCGTGGAAACTGGGGTAGTGAAAAGGGCAATGACAAGTAGTCATGTGTCCCATAGTCCTGCACAGAGCCGAGAGCCTATGGCAGTTGACGGCGAGCTCACAGGAAGTCATGCGTCGCATAAACCGGCACAGTGCCTATAGCCTGGTGCGGTTGGAAGGGGTGCGTTAGCCAGGAGTGCATCGGCACCCGCTTCCCAGAAAAAGGTCGTGGTGACTCGAAGAATGAGTACCCGACAGATTAGGACGATCAAAGGCACGTCTAAACGAGTGACCTTTGTATCAGTCTCTAATAAAGAGGACGGGCCTTCGAACGAGGTGTTCGAGGCCGTCAAAGACAAAGTTGCGGAGGCATCATCAGTTGAGGTGCTCCGGCAAGTCTTTAAATCTACCGAGGAGATAGTAAATCTCCCGGAGATGTCGTGGGATCTGTTCCTTGCCGAATTAAAGGAAGGAAAGATCCACGAAATAGTCGCACCAGTTCCAGAAGAGAACTTGGTGAACTGTTGCTCGTCGTCCACAATGGACGAGAGCGTCCTAGAAACGGACAAAAAGAAAGGGTTTGTTGCTCAAGGCTGGGATGCCTTGAGAGACAGTCCATTTTTTGAGGATCTGTGGAAACATCGCGATGTGTTCCCAGAAGAAGTGCCGAGCCACCTACCACCAGATAGGGGCATCGGGCACGAGATTTATCTCGAACCTGGCACCAAGTATTGTGTGACCAGGCAATGGCCGTTGCCGAAAGAACAAGTCGATTATATCGATAAGTTCTTCGACACTTCGAGGTTAGACACCAGGAAAGTGTGTCTAGTACGAAAGCACAATTTCAGCCGTCAACGTTGGCAGCCATGAAGGCATACCACGTGACGAGCTCATTGGCCTTTGAAATAAAAGAGAGCTACAGTCAGGACGACCACTGTTGCCTGCTGTTGGATCACTTTGGTGGACGAAAGGTAACCCTTCCGTCGCACTGAAAGCTAAGCTAAATCGCTTTAACTACAGCGATGGCCTGTTATGGCATCAGCTCTAGATCTGTGTCATGAGGCACATAGATTCTCAAGGGATCACATCACCTTGTGATCCCTTGAGAATCTATGTGCCTCATGACACAGATCTCAAGCTGATGATCCTTCACGAGCTCCATGATGCGCCATCTAATGGGCATCTGGGCCGTGAAAAGACATTCTTACGAGTGTTAGAGGAATTTTGGTGGCAGATGGGTGGTTAACTCAATTCGCTCTTGCGAAAGTGTGTCAGCGCGTTAAGCCTACACCGTTCAGCAGTGCGCCACTGATGCCGCTACCAATTCCAACCAACGGTTGGAAGTTAGTAAGTCTGGACTTCATGTTTGGCATGCCGCTCGATCATAAGGGTCGGACAGGGCTAGTCGTCTTTGTAGACAGACTTAGCAAAATGGTGCGTTTAGCACCAAGAAAAACATCGATCACAGGCAAGGAGGCTGCTTTCTTGCTCATGGGTCATGTTTACCGACTACACGGGATGCCTGAGTCCATAGTATCGGACCAGAATCCACGTTTTACGTCTGGTTTTCGGCGACATGTGTTCGAGCTGCCAGGTAGCAAGCGCAACATGTCGACCGCAGATCACCCCCAGAGCGATTGTCAAGCCGATCGTGCCAATCGGGTCGTGGTGGATGTCTTACGCACTATAGCAACTCCCAAAGAATGACTCAATGTTGGAGAACGAACGGAAGTATCACGCTCTTCGTGATGAGCTGTCGTCAGCTCATCGCGGTTTCGAGGATCTTCGTACACGACATGAGAATTTTCTGAGTCAGCATGAGAATCTGGTTTGTGACCACAAGAATCTTTTAGGGATTCTTGAAAAGGGTGGTCAAACTGATGGGAGCAAGCAATTGCTCTTTGTGGAGTTCGCTATAAATAACAGTGTCCACGCCAGTACGGGTGAGGCACCTGTTTTATATTAGCGGACTGCGCCATTATCGGACGCCAGTCTCGTTTGTGCACAGCCCGACTCTTAGTGGGGGAGGGCCCCTCACTATGCTCGGTGCGAAGAGGGACATAGGTTCGTCAATATGACGATGACCCGCAAGAGTATCATCTCAACGATAGAAACTTGCCCTAGTGATCCTGCCAGTATAGCAGTGGTCAATAAAACTACGTTCTATGGCCGACCTCTCGGCGGTGTCATAAGCGACTTTGTTGCTAAAAGCATGAGCGAGGCTCAACACTTTGTGGATAAGCGATTAGCCATCACACGAAAAGTCCGTGACTCGATGGCAAGCGCACAGGACAAGCAAAAAGAATATACGGACCGAAATGGTCGCAAAAATAATGAACGCTTTAGAGTGGGTGAAAAAGCACTATAAAGTACTGCTACCCTACCTAAAATGCAATTTC
>NW_027152062.1:49097-81864 GCF_004359215.1 Bremia lactucae | reverse complement strand
TGAGGGGCTGGAATTCGCCCTTCTTCTTCTTCCAACATGCCCATGTTGGATGAAAGTACTGATCATTACTAATTAACCTTACACTGATTACAGTGTCGATGAGTTGCCTCAGCACTTCTTTTACAGAAAGGTACAGAGGAAGGTTTTTATGAAGCTAAGGGTCTTCGGCTTGAAGGTCTAGACTAAGGCTTTAGAATAGAGAAAAAGTAAAATTGTATTAATACATTTAGTTTCCTACGTTACGATCTTATATCTACTACTGAACTTATTGTATTTATAACAAACTATGTATGTATGGCGCCTCCTCGCGCACCGCACAATCGTGACTTGTGGTGTTTGGAAGGGTTGGTATAAAGTCAAACTAATCAATGAATAGAACCAATGTATTTTTGCGTCAATATTACAAAATTTGATAACATTGGAACTATTTGAGTCAAAATTAATAAAAATAAGAATTTTGTATTTCTTTATTTATTTCGTCTCATGGCAAAAAAAGATAATATTCCTCGTATAGGAAATAATATCTATGCAACAGGACACCCCGTTACAGAGCTGTCATACTGAGCCACGTCGAGATTGTTAGGATCGCTTTGATTGCAAGTAACCCCAGTGAACGAGACATCGCTCCCTGAATTCAAACCGATTCGTACATTTACAACGAAACAGTAAGTATCATACAGCACTTTATCGAACGTCGAGTTCTTATTTTCTGTCTTCAATGTGAGTTTAGCTGATCATCAATTACTTCTTCTGCGTTCGAGGGAAGCTCTAATTTTGGAATGACTACCTCAGCGGTCGTGCCGCCCGTAAAGCATTCTGCCTTGCGGCCTGTTGTAATTCGATGAGAAAATGCCAGAAAAACCTAAATTTTTGACGCAGAAGTTCGAAAAAACATATAAATGTTTTTAACATTAGAGTTTATTAGCTCAGACATGTCTAAAACATTGACAGACTCATTTACGGATCCGCACCAATAGCGCTTTTGTTGACTAGCAAAGGTTGGTTCATTACTCTCTAAGACTTTGCTAGGAACATTGCGCGTGGCGCCTAAGGTCTTAGACCTCCAATCGATCCATGGGTTATGGTGTTCCAACCAGGCCATACCTGTAACGGGGTGTATCGTTACATGATATTAACAATAAAAGAATGTTAATTAATATTATCCAAAAGGGAGATAATATTTGGAGGAAATTACTTTAAATAGTAATTTCCTGGATTCTTATCTATCTTATCTCGTAACTCTCTTTGATTACTTCTACAGCTGATTAGTCTGCGGAATAAATAGACATAATGGTCTATACCTATTTATGGATAAGAATTCAGGAAATTACTATTTAAAGTAATTTCCTCCAAATATTATCTACCTTTTGGATAATATTAACTAACAATCTTTTATTGTTAATTTCATGTAACGATACACCCCGTTACACATGGCCTGCGACTGAACGGAAGCAGGATAGGCTGCCGCGAGTAGGTGGGCGAAATCGCCACTCCTATCGGGCGCCACCTGTATAAGTGGATGCTGGTGGGCTTAACGCCTTCTTGTTGGAAGCTTGCTTGCCCACCGCTTTGTGAAGCTTAAACTTCAGATCCCTCCAGACGCGCAGCATCATTGCACTAAAATTTATCTTGAATTTATCTTAAATATTAGAAGTTTGATAATAGGAAAATACCTCAAAACTGGCAACTATATATTATAGATATCAATCTTAAAAATGCCCTCTAGAAAACAACAGCGCGCTTAGACGTTTGCGCGGGTAACGAGGGAGGGTGCTCGTCGGACATCCGGAAGCCGAGATTTTTTTAACTTTACGGAGCTCACAAGCATTTCTCCTGACCTTGCGACTGCGGTTGCGATCGATGGAAGAAGTTTTGGAGCTACAACTGAATCGGCCTTTAATACATCCAATTGATTGTGTTGCACCCACACTCGAGCCTCCGCGCTTGGCTCCATCTTCGCTACGCGAAGCATTGCACGAGGACTTTTAGGATATGTTGCATTCATCCAAGCCGCATGGGATAGTCTATTAGGCGACTCGTTCCACAACTCCGTCTCCGTGCTGAAAGTCGACCGACTGTGGCCAATGGCTAAAAGTCCTGCAGCTCTCTGTAGCTCTACGAGGGATGGACGATGTATATACTGCGTTGTGAGAGGTACGATGCCTAGTTCATGCTCAAGTTTAATCGCGATAGAGGCGCGCATTCGCATCCGACGCTCCAAGTCTGAGAATCCAGCAGAGCTCAGGGGGCTGGGCAGACCAAGCACGGCATGGCCTGCTTTTCGTTTCTTGTCAAGACGACGCTGGTTACTATTGGCTTTCTGTCGATGCATCTCACACAAGTTGTGACGCTCGCCATTGCGTTTGATGGCGCGTAAGTTCCAGCAGCGCTTGCTGGCGTAGCGGCACTTAAGTGAGCTAAACTCATCGTCCGTCGTTTGCATTTTAAATGATAAATATGGGGACGTTCTTTTGTTCAGAATGCTACCAATTGTGTAATGGGATTAGTTGTAAGATTCTACACCTTTAAGATGCCAATGTCCGGTATGAGTGAGACGTCACGTCATGGAGAATCGATGACTAGCGGCAGTTTTGTATATTATATGCATAAAACGTATTTGCCAGGTATGAAGTTTAGGTTTTGGTGAGGCGAGGGCAGAGGAGACGGTAATGCTGATTTATGGTCGGAAGAGGCAGGCTTCTAGACTTATTCAAGAAGCTCATAAAATGATTCACGTGGATCGCTATCATGACTGGTGAGTCTAGTATATTTATTTCCACGTTAGTGACACGAATGCTATCTACAGTATCAATACTATAAACAGTGCTGCTGCTAATATTGGTGCAAATCAGACGGCTCGCGCATCTCTCAGTAAGACACATCTACAATAATGATTGAGCACGTCCAAATTCTAAATTAACTTTTGCCAAAGTAAAATAAAATTGAATGTTTTGCTTTTTCAGTGATGAGGCTGAAGTACGTTCTACAAACTGCGCGATTGGGCCTGTATTGGCGCCAGCAAGATATCGTTAACGGCCTTTCCCCAAATTGAACCAGCTAGCCGCTCTGATTTACAATAGAAGTAATGTGAAAACGAAGCGCACGTACACAGAAATGACCTCTCTATTATGGAGGTGGCAAACCATTCTTTTCTTATATTTGCGTGTTTTTCCAATTCATCATCTAACTTATAATTTACCAACTTGCCACTTTATTGGTTTTGCGAGTAGTAGTAATCGTGTCTTCATAGCAACCAAGTGTCGCCGCAATACGAAATATGTGCAAGGCGAGCACATCGTCGCTTTGAGATGCAGGTTTAAAATCTATCGTACGAAAGCATAAAACTTTATCGAGTAATAGGACACATCGTGAAAATTATCGTTGCAATTTGACCATCGCCAGCACATAGCGTAACTTACGCATGGCATCATGAAAAAAGCACTGGCGTACTATGTTTTATAATCGCCAGCACGGCGCCTTTCCTTTGCTTGCTATCGATCGACACGATCGATAACAAGCAAGATTAATTACAGTTACAAACTATTGATCGTGGTTGACCACAATTGTTTCACAACACAGCGACCTGCTTTTTACTCAATGCAAAAATAACGACTCAAAGTTGCAGGAATATTCGGCATGAGATGAACGCATATAGTCACTTAAGAAGTCGTTATCTTTTCACCATCAGACCAAAGGCAACAAGCCATGAAACAAAAAAATGAATATCACTTTACACTCGTTAACTGTTTATCATTTTGTCTCTATGTCGCATTAAAAAGCCTGCATATCACACTTGCATGAGGCGCATTTAAAACTGGCACGTGAGACTGAACTTGGACCACTTCGAGGTTTCAGTGATAAAGCTGAATCGTCGAAATCAAAATTTGCGTGAAGTAATTGCCTAGAGACAGCTCGGACGATTCTCTAAGCTCTTCGAATAGAGAGTGTGATATTCCACGCGCAACCTCGAAAAACGATCTTATCCTATCTCATCAATGGTCAATTCTTAGCCACCTCGCTTATAAATACGTCCTGGATATTTCATTTCGTCAAAAATACAATAACAACGCCAAAAATATCGCACTTCACCGCAAGTTGCATCTTTATGTGATGCTGATCGTAATGTTCCGGGATCGGCATTTTTTCGTATAGTCCGCGACGTCAGGATGGCTACTTAAGTTGCATAAGATACACAGAGTATTTCTGAAAATCAAAGTCGGCTCAGTCGTTAGTTAAATCAAATTTCTTAGATGGACAAAGTATTTCTGAAATAAATAATAGAAATTGTTTGAGTTTGCAGGCTTCGCTCACGCGCTGTCAACTGAAAAAAGCGAAAGTGTGCCACTTTTGTAATCAATGCTCAAGAAGCAACCCAGTGCGCTCGTTATCCATGTCCGTCACTGTGCTTGAAATTTAAGTGCCCGATTCTAAATTTTAGGATGCATGCGAGAGGAATTGGACAGAGTTGTCTCGCTCAAGTCTGTTGAGCTCACGTTAAACGAGATGATCAGCAAAGTTGGTTGCAGATTTGGCAAAAATACGATACACAGGCATGTTGTTTGCACGACGAAATTTCGAAATTGAAATATGTTTCAGCCACTATCAGCACCGTAAAAGGGAAATCCCCAAATAAATAAAGATTTTGCAAAAATAGCTCAATGGTAGAGTCTAACCTTGCCAAGGATTATGTTGAGGGTTCGACTCCCTTTTTTTGCTTTTAAATAAATGGACTCGAAGGCAGAATCTGTTAAAATGTTTTTTAATATGATAGAGACAAAGCTTTGAGTCTCACTGATGAGAGCGTAACGACAAAATTTAAGGGCATAACCGCAGAAATTTTGATTGACTTATTACATTCTTGGTGCCATACTTAACTTTAGCTGATGTCTTTGCACAGTCAACCAACGTCTTTCTAAGTTTATGCTCGATTATTTAAGAATAAACCTCCGAGCAAACTGTGTTGGCTGCTACTTTGACGGCTGACAATCCGAGCAAATCGCTTTGACTATAAAAGAAATATAAACTAGCTTCTCTCGCAAGGTATCTCTTTATTCAACTAGTAAAAAGTTAAAAAACGCATCGCCAAGTTTGTCAGAGCCATCTCCTCCACCGAATTATTGAATGCAGTAGTATGTTACATACGCTGCATGTTCACTAGTGGGTTCGGCTCAAATTGGCATTGCACAACTTGTCTATCAAAATCGCCTCAACTTATAATTGCCTCGGCGTTGAGTGAGGAGCCTACTGCAGTCGAGGACAGAGGCAACTGCATACTCGAACCAACACCCAAATTGTCCGATCTCATCCCTGTGTGTGTGTCGCTGCTTCGAAACGTGCCCAACGCCATTTCTGTTTCGCCAGGAAAATGCGAGAAGGCAAAGCCCGTGTTGCGACGAACAAGTCTTGGCGAGTCTGCGACCACGACAGCATCTTCGCCCTTAGCCAAACGATTCCACTCACGCATTAAGTGCGACGGCTCTGGATAAAACAAGACTCGCCCGGCTTTTGCGATGTAATTTGGTAGAACGGCAATGATTGCAGAGAAAAGCAGGCCAAGCCAAAACCACGCTTCGTTTACAAGCTGGCTAAGGACTCCGTAGCCTACTTCAGTGTCGTAAAAGTCCGTCTCTGTCCATCCGAATACAGAACAGAAGAATGCCGTGAAAAGATAGTAAAAACACAGCGTTCCCACAGTCGAAATTGCATTAGCCCGAGTCCAATTACTCGTCATTAAAGACACTTGCACCGTTGAAGCTGTGATTAGATACGTGTAAGAAGCCACACCGTTCGCCCAAAGGCCTAAGTCGCGTTTGTCAAACTGAATACTCGGAGATGCACTTGAAAAGTACCACACAACAGACCCATTTGTAAAAAATGGCACTGCGTAGACCACGTAGGCATGCCATGCACCAAGCAGACACCACGCAAAAAAAGATAGCCAATTAAACGACCGATTTTTCAGCCCATTCACATATAGTGTAGGATACTGCATTAGCACTACAGGGGAGACGTCCTGGTTGTACATGGCAATAATCACGATAGGAATTGTCGTGAATAGCGCATTGTAAAGCGTGAAAAAAATACTAAAGTACATAAGTAATCCACTATACATTGTCTGCATTGCCAAGAAGAAGTTAGACATCGACAAAGCCACATTCTTCATAAACGAAAACAAAATAAGCTTGGAAATTCGCTTGTAACTGTAATTGCCGTGCACTAAGAGCAACCGTTTGAGGTACTGAAATTCTGCGATGGAATAATCACTGGAAAGAACCGCCTGGCGACCCTCTTTGCCACTTATGCCGACACCGACGTTCGCAGCCTGTATCATTGGCACGTCATTGGCACCATCTCCAATTGCAAGCGTAATATTGCCAGGAGAAAACATAAGTGTGGGCTCCGTCACAAGTTTCACAACAGAAGCCTTCTGAGATGGCGAGCAGCGACAGCAAATAACCGACTTACATTGCGTAGCTACAGCCAAAAAAAGGTACTTGATATCATCATCAAGCACAAGAGCTAGGGTTTTACCATCGATGACCATGGCGAATTCTAGCTCCTCGTCGATGAAGTCCGCACTGCACATACTATCAGTTCCTCCAGTCATCAATTCTTTTTTTGCCTCAAAGTCGTGGTCACATAGATTACGACCAAAACTACTCTCAGATAAATTTCGGTTGAGCTGAGCTGGATAAACTTCATCGTAATTGTTAGAACCAGCAGCGGCAGTCGCCTCAGCACCGCCGTGATCACGACGAGGAAGACGTCTTCGCTTCTTTCGAGCCTCTGCCTCTTCATCTCGTCCCACCAAGGCTAGCTTTATGAGATCCCAGAGGTACAAAATCGCTCGCTTTAACGTTTCCCACAGCACACTCGTCGCTGATGAAGTCTCGTCGGATCCCCACTTGTCTTCTACTAGGTCTACGTATAGCTCCTCTAGTCGTGCACGCAAAGAGCCTTTATCGCGTTGGCCTAACACAATTACATCCATATTATCATCGATCACATGAGACGACATGCCGATACTAAGTGCCGTTTCCTTCTTGTCACCCGTAAGCACCCAAAATTTAATGCCAGCCTTACGTAAAGCGCAAATCGATTCTTCTACACCATCTTGAAGCCTGTCCTCAATAGCCGTTGCACCTAGCAGAGTCAATTCAACTTCAATAATTGCTGAAACCTTGGCGATTTTAGCAGCACGACCATTCATAGAATATTCTGCTTGCCTGTACAATTGATTCCACTGGTCATACTCTTCCTGAGTTAAACGGCGCACAGCAGTTGTCAAAGTCCGAAGACCTTCAGAAGCATATTCCTGGAGGTGGCCACGAGTCACATGTGCTACTCCCTGGGGCTGGGTCTTAGATAACAGGTCAAAAATTATGTCATCAGCACCTTTACAATATAGCACAATACTGCCATCAGGGAATCGAACGATGACCGACATACGCTTTCTATCGCTATTAAATTCCAGCACATTAAGAATTTCAAACGACATTGGTTTGCCCTGAATAAGCGTATTACATACAGGGCCGTCACGAGACTCGAGGACGTAGCCAAGATCGGCGGCGGCTAAAACCAAAGCCTCTTCATCTGGGGAAGACGCATTGTACTTAATCGGCTGTGAATGAGTAGAGTACGAACTACTGCTCGACGTAGGCGATGTAGGACGACTGCTCATTTCAGGTATCACAGTATTGCAAATTGTCAGTAGCAGCAAGAAATCGTGAATTTCTTTTTTTGTCGAGTGGTTCGCGTTCAATCGCGCCAGCAATCGGCTATCATTAAAACGTGTGCCTGGTCTCACATGCTTGGCAGGGTCTACGTCAATGTCATTGTAGCGAAGTCCCGCAATTGTGCACTTGGAAAAGATCATTTCGTTGCAAGTCAGAGTCCCTGTTTTGTCCGAAAATATATATTGAATCTGCCCAAGATCTTCATTAATATTGCTGTTGCGAACTTGAGCGGGTGTGTCGGTTTTCGCATCGTACATTTCCAGGTCATTTTCAATATACCGCGCATGAACAAATCGTACACCTTCCATGGTCACATACATTGAAAGCGGGATCAAATTGTTAAACAAAATAAGATAACTCAAAAAAATATAGCCATTGGCGTCTTCTTTTATGTACCACGGCGTCATATCTTCCGCCAAGTCCAAATTCCAGTTATTATTGCCAAGCGTGCAAGCAATTGAAATAGCAAACAGTAACATCAGAACCAGCACAAACATGGTATCCAGCGTCTTTTCTACAAAACTTCGCTTGAGCGGGACCGCGACCGAGTTCATTTGAACCTTAGTCTCCTTGCCCGTGTAGATGACGAGTCCTAAAGTCCACTCCGCGTTTCGACTTTCACTACCGCGTAAAATCAAATTGTCCATCGTTAAGCTAGCTTTTGCGTCATCTTTAGTAGCATTATTACCAGCATCGTCAGTGGCCTTGCCAATCTTAATCACACCGTCAAAGTAAAATAAATCCTTGTTAGGCACGTCGCATTCCACTTCAAGTCTATGCTGTTCCAAGATATCTTCAGCAGTCACGAATGGCTTCGTACAGCTGGCAACCTGACGGATCTTTAAATTGGTTTCACCATCCAAGTTTGCAGTTTCCACGTAGCACCTGCCATCAGGCCGACTAGTTGCTAGTAATATGCAGTCAGCTGGCACTTGATCTCCGTTTTTTAAAAGCAATATATCTCCCACTTCAATGTCCTGCCATTTCCCATCAATATGCATGAGGTCACCAAGCTCGTTACGACGCACAATGTGTGCAGGTCTTGAGTTCACCTGAACATCTCCTTTCTGTCTGCGAAGATCTTCGCTCACGTCCTTGAGTGCCGAGGTGGCAAACACAATTAAAAGAGGCGTAAGACTTGCCACGGGACTTACGGGAGAAAAATCAAAGAAACATAGCGCCACGACAATCGTCGTGTACAAGTTGGCAAGTCGGCTAAACTGCATCTTAAGAAAAACAAAGATAAAGTTGTAGTAAGTATACTTGCTTGTAACCATGAGGTTAGAGCAGAACACAGGCGCAGCTTCCTGAGCTGCTGCTTCCTTCTGACGCTGCTTGGAGGTTTTGAACGCTTCAAGCAGCGATGCTATAATACCAGACTGTGCACGTCGCGATTTGCTGCTCGGGGTGTCTCGCGCCACTTTAATATTACGACGTACAGAAGGTCCGTCGTCTTTGTCTGCCTCGGACGAAGATTGGACAGACAGCGCCTGGTGCAGCGAATTCACCCTCATTGGAGATGGCATCATCGTAGCAAGCGCGGCGCGGTCGCATTCTCGCTGATTCTGCACCGCCTTGACAATGCGGCGAAGTTTCCAGCCATACATGAACCCCATTATGTTAAGAATCGTGAGCAGAATGGAAAAAAAGCCTTGCATAAGCACAGACGTGCCGCTACTGACACTATTTAGTTTACCATTGTAGCCCTTGTAATACCATATAACATCCACAAGCAGCGTAAGTTGCATCCCAATCTTGTAGCTTAACAAAAATTTGGGTACAAGAAATTTCGTCCCATGCCAGCCAAACACGAGCGTCACATATAGAATCAGCACAGGTAAAGTGGCTTCAAAGCTTAGTCCTAAGATGATCGGAAAGATACGTAGCGAGTTAATGACAGTTTGGGACACGATTGTGAACTTGAGTCGACGTCGCGTCTGGTAAATGGTCATGCCCTTCAAAAAACAAAAGACCTGCTCAAACAGATTCCAAAGCTTCGCCTCAGCATCAGGATCCGAGTCTGACGCCACTGAGTCCGCCATACTGTCAGCTCGATATCGGAGGGAGATGATGTTGCGTTGTTCCTCCTCATTGGCGCCCGTAAATGTATTGCCGCGGCGCAAATTCTTAGGTTGCACAGAAACGACTGGCGTCGCGCTTTCCGTCGACGATGAGGCCGCGGCTTGTGCACCCATATCTAAAGTGTAGGCCGTTGTGCTGTCGGAAGGTGAGGGCGCCGCGAACTCGACGCGCATCGGTCCTTTGGTCGGGTTCCAATCTCCCCGTATATTTTAAGCTGGGAAAGGAACGCGCGCTGGCTTATTGGCTGAAGTAACGCCAGCGCGATTTCCATCTTCCATTAAGTTTTGCAGGCAGCACAGAAAATCCGTTACACTTGGATTTTTATGCGAAGAATTATCTTCAATGATGGCATTTCATTTTAGTAGTCAATGAAAAGTCAGGTGGTTCGTAAAAAGTACGTAACTAAATGGGTACGGGTACGAAGGGGTCACTTGATTGTCGAGGTCCTACCTCTCTTGATTACTATGCTTGACAACATAAATCAGGGAGTCTAAAATGTGAAATCAAAACGTAATTCATGTGAAGCTTTTGTTACTGTGGTCTTGATTCTTTCAAATTTAACAGAACTTCATGCTATTCTGGTCAATTTTCGCAAAAGTGACTTACTTAACAAAAGCATCCGTTATAAGGAACTGGTAAAAAAAGTTGTCACAGCGGTACCGTCTGTCGTCAGAAGTAATCTGGCATACTTAACTACTACTTTACTTAAGTAAGCACCAAGTCTCCTGAAACCTATCAGAATATCTGCTCGGTGTCGCATGCCGCATTGCTGTGTGAAACTCGCACTTCTTTCAATTTATAGCTTAGAGCTAAAAACGTGATCGTGCTTTGACACGGTACTTCTTTTGTCACATATTAGTTGCTAAATGTTTTCGAGCACACGAATTAGTGATAAGATTTAACCCATACTGCCTGTGAATGAACGTGATCAACTAAATACAATTACTGGATTCCGTTCAAATTTGTTAAATTAACAATCAGTCGAATGAGTCTTCTGTGAGGATGCATCTGCAACCTTCATGCACGTTGAGCTGTGACTGGTATCAGAAACCGTTTCTGCGATGAGTTTAGTGTGATAGAGGATTATGCAGCGTGCCATTTTAAAATCCTGTATAAATTAGAACAAAATCGCGGCAGCAGCTCCTCCAAAGATTCAAAGCATTGCAATGTTTTGGGCATCCAGCCATTCTATTTTACAATGGCTTGTGACGGCATAGCCGAACTAGAAAGTCATTGGCGCGCGGCGCCAATGACGCCACTGGCATAACGCCACAAGATGACGGCTGAGCAGCATAGGGGGGTGTTGTGATTTAAATACGACAAAAAGAACAAGGTCGGTACAGGGGCACTGGGTCGAGCTGCAAAACCTAGAGCGCTTTAAATTTTAGGAGTTACTCCATGATACACGCGCGCATCACACTAGCTAGGAAGACCCGGTTCTAATTTGCTGATCATGCAAGGCAAGATGCATAATTATTTTATGATATTTATGCATCCACTCGATCATTGGCCGCTGCTCGTACTTGAGAAGCCATCATTCGGTTTACGGCATTAACGTAAGCCGTTGCCGAAGCTACTAATATATCCGTATTAGCACCGTGACCAACGAATTGGCGGTCACGAGTAACACCCGTCTGCGCGTTCACGTGCTTCTCAGCCTCAACATTCTCCTTCGTCTCTTTATCCTCCTGCACTCGGACAGTCACTTCGCCTAAAGCATAGGTGCCACCTGTCACGCTCTCGACGGAGAAATCGTTCAATTTAATGCTCTCTATGCCCGTAGCGCGCTTTATAGCCACGTAAATCGCATCAATTGGACCAGTTCCCATAGCAGCCTCACTCACCTCCTGGCCATCCTTGTGCACAAGTGTGACAGTAGCTGTCGGTTTTACCAGATTACCAGCAGTGACATGTACAGATTCCAGTGTCCAAAATGATTCAGGCTTAAATAGCTCATCCGAAACAATGGCCTCCATGTCAGCATCTGTGACCGTCTTCTTCTCGTCAGCCAACACCTTAAATTTCTCAACGTAATAATCGAGCTCCTTCGGAGTGAGGCTAGTGTAACCGAGCTGCTGTAGACGCTTGCTGTACGCGTGACGGCCAGAGTGCTTGCCAAGCACCATCTTGCTCTCGCTTAGACCAACCGACTCGGGCAGCATAATTTCATACGTGGCTTGGTGCTTTAATACACCGTCCTGGTGAATACCAGACTCGTGAGCAAAAGCGTTGAGTCCCACAATGGCCTTGTTGGGCTGAATAGACATACCAGTGTAATGGCTGACCATGCGGCTGCAACGCATGATATGCGTCGAGTCCACGCTCGTGTAGACAGGAAAATGCTGTGGACGAGTCTTTAAAGCCATCACTAGCTCCTCGAGGGCCGTATTGCCGGCACGCTCACCAATTCCATTAATAGTGACTTCAGCCTGACGAGCACCACCCTGTATAGCAGCTAAAGTGTTGGCTGTAGCAAGGCCCAAGTCATTGTGACAGTGTGAGGAGAAGATAGCCTTGTCACTTCCCTCGGTGTTGTCGATAAGGTAGCGAAAAAGCGATCCATATTCACCTGAGACCGTATATCCGACTGTGTCGGGAATGTTGAGCGTGGTCGCGCCAGCCTTAATCACTTCAGCAAGGACGTCGCAAAGAAAATCAGGATCACTACGACCAGCGTCCTCCGTCGAAAACTCAACATCCGACGTCAGCGTTTTTGCAAATTTAATGGCATCAACGGCGCGACGAATGCACTCGTCACGCGAGATCTTGAGCTTGTACTTTAGATGGATGTCCGATGTGGCAAGAAAAGTGTGAATGCGGTGTTTTGGCGCATGCTTGACGGCATCAAAGCAGCGCTGAATGTCTTTCTCCATAGCGCGAGCAAGGCCGCAGATGGTCATGGGCTCGCCCGAGGCGCGCTTTCCCGTGATGGGGCCAATCTCTTTAGCAATGGCCGAAACGGCGTCAAAATCGCCGGGAGAAGAAATGGGAAAACCTGCCTCGCATACATCCACACCAAGCGCGCTAAGAGCGCGTGCAATATCCAGTTTCTCTTTAAAATTGAGGGTGGCGCCAGGTGACTGCTCACCGTCGCGCAACGTTGTGTCAAATATCACAAGACGTTCTTTGCCTGCCTCAGCAGCCGCTTGGCTCGATAAGGTGCGGCGCGCGGTGGCATTGACTAGTCTTGCCGAGCCCTTTACAAAAGTCTGCAACATGTTTATATTGCACTTATTCGAGCTCTCGAAATCAAAACGCAAAATGAAGTTGTCGTTATGTGCAAATCATAAATACGCCTGACCAATGAATTTTATTTGAGCCAATGCTGCCTGCCATCAGCAGAATGTTAAGCAATTTTTCTACATTAATTATGCAATTTTAAGGCCAGAGATTTGCTGATGACTTCCAAAGTCAATTATTTCGCTATTATTTTTTTAATATTTTTTATATTTTCCATTATTTTGATTGCTTCACCAGGTAAAAGTTACTGAAGAAATCGCTGACTCGTAATTTTTTTAGTCTAATGATGTATGAATCAAACTGCACGACAGATGCTGAAGATAAGTGATGGCTACAAGGTATGACGAGTGGTAGAATATGTACTGAGACAAATCTTTTACGTGAAACGTAGAAAACTGTAATATATTATTCGACGCGGCAATGGACACAAACTGGGGTGCTTTAGTAGCTTCTTATCTTGATGGTCAGAACGTCGCAAACTTCGAGGAGTATGTCGTCGATGGTTGTTCACGTGCTCTTGGTTGCAAACGATCGGTTATAATGAAAGCGACGTGCAGCCAAAAATCGATGTGGAATCTCCGCAGTCGCGCATTTCGACACGCTTGGAACACATTCATGCGCAACAGGTGCCGTTCGTTCCTGGCTAATCTTCTTGAGTTGCTTCCAGCTGCTGTAAAGGGAGAAACGATGGAATTATTAAAAGGACTCGGTTTATCCACCAATAGTAGACAGCGACCTTCGTTCGAAAATATATATGCTCGTAGCGGCTACATCCAACAAAAGATCAATTGCTGCATAAATCTGCCAAATTTGCTGTTCACCGAAGAATTAAGCGAGCTACGGTCAGAAATATTTCGAGGTAAGCAGTCAAAATGATGGAATTTGTCGCTGTACGGAGGGGGGGCTGGGTACGATGTTATCGGACTGGTCTTCATGCGAGAGTTTATTCATGCGACGGATGTCAACTTTTGTGCCACCGTGTATGATTGCGAACCCGGTTGGAAGTGCTCCATCGGTGCAGTAGGGCAAACATTGAGCCAACTTGGCCAAAGCAACGTCTCGCTAAATTTTTACCTCGGTGATATCACGCTGGATTTGCAAGCAGTGGAGAACAAATACGTGCGCCGGTCACTCAACGCTACAAAGCTTTACATTTTCTATTTTGTTTGTGTGGAAATTTTTTGTCTGCTGTATTATAACGGCTATATCTTCTTGCGTTCGTTTTTTGCGCAGTGCAGTAACACACCGTCTGTGGCCTGCTATTTTTGGCGTGGCCAACACCATCGCACCTGGCAAATTCCGCGTGTGGACACCATTTGAAAATAGTTGTCATTATGCTCGCGTCCTACAGAAGTTGCCAGATCGCTCGGAGTTAGCGTCTGAATATCCATATTACACCTAAGCCACGAAAAAACTTGATGAATTTGAGCAACATCAACGGAAACAGCTTCAGACACAGCGCACTAATCGAACATAAATGAATTATATTGTACACATCTTCAAAACACCAAATATAAAATGTCGAACCACTGGTAATCCTTCCAACATTCGCGCATCAGTAACAATGACCGAATCGTTGTCGTCGTCCTCCGACGAGTTGATGCTCGGCATCTTAAATGAAGAAAATCCGACAGTTTCAGCAGCCCTTGTTTCGGCGCTAAGCCACGACTTAGTTCTCATCCGCTTCATTGGATTCGTTACGCGCGCGCCGTCATCGACTGCGGAAGCGCCAGACGGACCAGACGCTAATAAACTTGCAACTTCAGCAGATTTTTCGGCTCGCCAGGAATACGAGACACAAGATCCTGTGACTCCGGAGCTTTTGACGTCGTATCGCGCGACCATGATGCTTACGAACGACGATACGGCGGATGCGCTGCTAACATTCCTTGGGGACAAGAGCAAACTGCTGACACGCTGTCTATTTCAAGTATTTCACAGGGACTCTAAAGGAAGTCTTCGTCATGCCTGCCGAGTTATCGATCGCCTCCTTCGATCTTACTTGGATGACGTGTACGATGTACTGGGTAAGGATGCTAGAACCGTGCAGAGGTACATGGGCGCTTTACTACCTTACTTAGGTCACGCGCCCGTGGCTGAGTTATTTCTAACACTTGTGTGCAAGCCGCATAGTGCTGCACTCAGGCAGCTTTATATTTCAACGCCGCCTAAGAAGTGGGCTTTCTTCCGAGCTTTAGCAGAGTGGAAGGTGCTGCTTGTGCTAGCAAAGCACGTTTGCAATAATGAGTATGGAGAGACTCACAGCATTGGTGCTGCTGATGTCTTTGTCGAATTACTAGACCGCCTTGCAGCAGACGAAAATGGTCAGCTGCTACTGCTGCCCACTAGCTACTGTCCCGAGTTGCTTGAGGGGCTCATTCAAGCTGCGGTAGAACCCGAAGTCCATACAAGCGTTAGGACTGTTGGACAGCGGACTGCTGCGATGAAATGTGTCTTCCAATTGTTGCAGAAAAGCACACTTGAGAAAGTGCAGGGCCCGCCCACAAGTCCGTACCAATCGTTTGGTGCGACGATTGTGAATTTGGTACCTAATCAATTAAGCCCGCTGCGTAAAAAAATCTACGAAATAGTCGAGCGGCATCTCGGGGAAATTTTAGAGTACCTAATTCAGAGATACGTAAGCCAGCAAAACATTAAGATGCCCAACAAAGATTCTGGAAAGCCGCTGCCAGACACCGCGATTCGTCACACCGCCTATGTAGTGAAGGTTCCTTTTACGGAATTGCGACTGACGCTGGTTGAGGCTCTTGTGGAAATAATGGCGCACAATCCGGGTCTGATGAGTGAACACTTTGATGTTAATGTATGGCGTGTGCTAGTTACATGGTTCTTTGAGTATTCACACAACAATTTGTATCATGCAGCTTTCTTTCAGCTTGTGTTCATTGCACTGCGCACGGACAATCAGCAGGCGCTGAAGGTGCTTGTAAAAAAGCTGAAAGTGGTTACGCTATTGGTAGAACATTACCATGCCGATGGAATTTGTACTAGTAACAAGGGCTATATCTTACAAATTTGCAATGCAATTCGTCTGCAGGCTGCATCACAATCACCTGATGCATTTTTGCGCAATTTCTTGCAATCGCACACGTCATGGCGAAAATTTGAGCAGGAATTGCGAGAGCAAACTAGTCGGCTATGTGTTGCTGGTCTAGGCTTTACGGTTCCCCGGGCCGTTCGGCCTGGTAATCGAAAAGACACATGGCAAATGCTGAACGAAGAGCGCGTAGGTATCGATCATGGATCAGAGTTTGCACGTTCTCTTGGTTTCGTCGACGACGTCGCATGGCCAGAAGATGACGCAGCTGATGGCATTAAAAAGCTTAAGAAAAAAAAAAAAAGTAAGCGGAACGTTCACTACAGTAATGGCATAAAAAATCGCGTATTGGATGAGGAGGATAGCATCGACAACATATTCACCTCTCAGCCGGACAACTCTGCCGAGTTAGCTTTGATTGCAGCTGAGAAAACCCAGCTTTCTACAAACGTATTATTAGCAAAGAAGCCTTGTTCGCCGAGTAAACTTAAGAAGAAGAAAAACAGAAAAAAACAGATCAAGAAATGAGAAGGCTTTGCTTCAACTGTGCTGGCATGCCAACCTTAGCTTTCTTTTTGTTAGTTGTATAGCTTTTCCAGAAGGCATTTCAATTTTGACCTCACTATTCTTCACTCTCACGCCGCTGTTTTTAATTATTAATGCCCTCGTTAGATGAATGATCAGTTACGCAAGCTTCGCGCATTATTAGGAAACTTGGATACCTCACCTCTGCACGTAAATATTTGAAATATACGTGTTCGCAATACTTTACGTGTGATGTAACCCACTTATTTCAGTCTTATTTCATCACGGCTTCTATCTACACTTCAAAACGCAACAGATTTGCCTTGGATGCAAATATAGTCATTGATGACTTTTTCGCGACAACCGCATCGCTAACGTGCGACTAGTCCATGAATGAAAAGTTGTAAAATGCAATAGGAGTCATGAAATAGCTGTTTTTTATCTCTCTTCGATTAAATTTTCGGAGAAAATTCTGCCTCCCTGTTTGAGCATTTATAATAATTAAGCCAAAAGTCGTACAGAAAAAAGTCTGTAAATCGCTGTATACGTACCACGGATTAATGCAATTGTCATCTGATCCATCATCTTCGTCCCACGTGATTCGAAGAGACTCCCATGGCAACAGACCATGACAATTAAATGGTAACGACCCAGCCGTCACGCCATTGTAGTAATCCCCTGGTTGTCCCTGAGCATTGCGAAATAGCATTCGAAAATTTTCTCCGCAACGCCAACGCCTATTCACTGCCCACGAATATCGACTGATATCAACAACATACTCTGGCAATCGATTTTCGAGACGCAAAACTGTTTCAATTATTCGGGTTGGTAGCTCCGAAGATATCGAGGCTTCGTGATCAGACTCGTCGAGCTTAAAACCACTCTCGGTATCCAAGGAAAATTTGTCCGTATCAATTGATGACGACTCGCTTGAAGCATCTTCGCATGCATGAATCTCTCTGCTCCACTTTTTCATGTGTCCATCCGCGACGTATAAAAGATTATGAGCCAATGGAGGTAACGTTGGAAAGCGGCCTTCGCAAAAAAGCTGACAATTGTCTCGCATGAGTCGTAAGTCAGCCATAAATTCTACTGAATTTTTGTATACCAAATTGCTTGCTTTTGCAGTGATCGTTCCAAGGTCCATCGGATGCAAGACAATTTCTTTGTACTGCGGAAACTCACGATCTGATACAGGCTCCAGAAATGGACCAGCATCGGTAAGCATTTTGAGCTTAGCCAGAATTCGCAAAAACACTCTCGCAAGTCTTTGTTCCCGAGATGGCAGTGGGCAAAATAGAGTTCCTGATTCACGAATACACTCATGTTGTGCCATGTTTGAAATCGGTTTTAAGACAGCCAGTGCGTAAGGGTCGCCTCCACCATGATGATACGAAATCTTCTTCACCGTGCAAATAAGTGTTGCATTACGAGCAGGCAAGTCGCTTTTTTGCGTAAAGCGCCTTCTCTTCGACTTCTCGTCTTCTTTTAATGCTGCAGCATGACCATTTCCAAAGTAAAGAACTGTCTTTCCAACCTCAGGTATGAAATTATGGGTTTCCTTGGGTCGCAATTTGAGCCATTCTTGTCGATCAAGGCAAATGTGCAAATCCATGAAAGCTTCCACATTGATAAGTTCTTCGAGCAGCAAGTGTAGCAGGAAAACAAGCTGAGCGTATGTGCAAGAACCTTTTAGCGCAAGGCGCCATTCGTGTCGTTTCCGTCGCCACGAAGGTCGTATTGTCTCCATCCCTAACTTTGACGTCGATACTGCGGCATTTTCCAATTCAGCAAACAAGTCAAGCTGCTCTTTGAACAATGTGGCCTCTTGAACACGAGTATTCCAAGTCTGGGCACCTTCCCAGGATGCTGATAGAGTATTTGTGTTCTCTAAATGTTTCTTCAGGCAGAGCAGCATATCGCGAGCGATACTGTGTGACTCAATGACCCTATCTGCATCCGTAATCGTCATGATCTCACTCGCAATAGCACCTCCTGGAAGAGGAAAAGTTTGTAGCTCGATATTTGCCTTATTGGTCCAAGCAATGCCCGCCAGAGTATCACTGGCTTGGCTTTCTTCATCCTCTGAGCCACTAAGCAGTACATCTTTAACTGCATTTAATTTTGTAAGCAAGTCCAACTCCCGAATTCCTTTTGGATTCAGCCATTCCAGAATTGCTACGATATGGGCTTTTGTGCTGCAAATAATGACGTTTCCACAGTCTCGACGCTCGATGAACAATCGAGGCTTCGCATCATGCTTAAACATGTAATAGGAGTTATGGAATCGGTCTTTACCTAAGGGAGACACTCGAATTACAAGCGACTTTAACTTGCTCGCCATTTCCTGTGCCTGTTTTTTTTTTTCTTGCTCCAATCTTTTCTCATCTTCCATTTTTTCTGCCTGTAGGTCTTCAAAAAACTTGGCAATAAATTCGTGACGCCTCTTTATTCCTTCAGAGAAAACGTTGTGTGAATTGGGATGAATACCCTGATTTGCACAATCCATTCTAAATGCATTGTCTCTTTCGCGACGCATTCGATCAGAGTGCTTTCTCCGCGAATCTAAATCAGCAGCAAGCATTCTGTAATTTTTTAAAATAAGCATCTCTTGGTCAACTTGAGATGCCATGTACGTCCTGATGCTTGACAAAGTTAAGAATTCCGAGCATATCCACGAGAGAGCGCCAATTTTGTACGCAGTTGGAAGCTCGAAAAATTCCGAGCAGTATAATCCATAAACGACATCGGAATATTGAAATGATTGAACATCATAAACGGAAAGATTTTGAAGAGTTTCTTTAACTTTTCTACAAGCTTCAATCCGACTCTCGTTAGCTCGAATCCTACCCACAACAAATCGGTCGTAGTCTTGCTCAAATACATCAGATAACGCTAAAGCAGCTCGGCCTACCTCTGAATCCTCGCCATTGTACAGTAAAGCATTATCCCATACCAAACGAACATCCTTAGCAAACAATTCCCATCCACCAGGTACCTCATAATCTCCTAAAACAATTTTTTGTTTGATTGTGCCCAGGTCCATTGGATTCTTTACTAGTTGTGTGTAATCTTCCAAGCCTTTTGACGACGTGTCAACAGGGAAATTAAAGGGGGCTGAATTATTTTGCATATACAAAGTTTGCCGGACAATCTCGCAACCTACTAATGAATCCACTTGACCGATTGAAGTGTCGATTCCTAGATCCTTCGACATCAACTGACGCAGAATTTCTTGCCACGTGACTGCATTAAGCATATCTGAATGGGCACGCTCGCAAATCCCATATGTTCTTTCGCTGTTCAGAAACAAATCAGATACCTTGATGTTACCTTCTACAACGAGGTCATCTAGCTGAGACATAAATGACTTTTCCGAAAGAATGACTCGTAAAAATGCTAGAAATATCCGAGTTAATCCAATGTGAGTTCCTTTGTCACAACGTGCTGTAATACACTCCGCGAGGGCTTCCAGCGATATTGATTCAAGCCCAACAAAGTCCTTGAAAGTGCAGATAGTTTGCCAAGCCATAACGAGCTCGCCTAGCAAAGGGCCTTGGACACCTTTCAAAGTTGAACAATCCAACGGAAAGATATTACTATTAATTGCATCTCTCTCCAAAAGTTGTAAGTCATCAACGGGATACTTCTGCTCCTCCTCTTTTTGCTTCCGCTCTTCTTCGCGCTCGTCTTTAAGTCTCTGCCTCTCATTTTCGACACGTTGTTTTTTCTCAAGGCGCTCATTTTCTCGTTTTGCGCGGCGCGCTTCCCGCTGAGCCATCTCCTTCTGATGCCTTTTCTCGCGTAGTGTATAATTTTCGTGCAAACGATGCAGCTGTTTAAAAAACATCGACTCGAGATAATATTCCTTATCAGGGAACAGATTAATTATCTGTGATTTTATAAAAGGGTAATTTTTCACAAGAAACCACGCAGACTGCAACATCAAGCAGCATCGATGTTAGGTGCTACTACTATCACATTTAATAATTACGACACAACAATCGTACCACCCGATACCTTCCTAAAAGGGAAAGCTCAATAATTTGCTGAAGCGTAGCCCGATAGGAAACTTTCTTATTGATGGGCAACCAAGCTTTTAGGACATAAGCCACAAGGTAGCTGGCCTCAAATAAATACCGGACGTGCTTAAAAGTTTGGCGATAAGATGGGTGTGGCAAAAGTCCTGATAATGGTCCTGCAATTTTGTACCAAGCATGCGGTGTGATGACCCACAACGTAGGATCTCCGTCCGCGTAATCAAGGCACCAATCCGTGATTTCAGGTAGCCAAACTCGTGCCCGAGCGTAGTGTGAAGGATGGCGGAATCCGCATTCCAGCAAGTTGAGCTCGTCAAGACTGCCCTCCTCATTGACTTCAACAGCTTGGTCAGTCCGCATCAACTCAACCACAGCTGAAGGCAATCCAACGTTTCGCGAATCAACGCGGATACTCGGTCTTCTTCGTTCTTTACCCGTAACAATTCGTGGAAAATCTGTAGATTGTTGAGATAAATAGTCATTTCTAATAGCTGCGGGACTTGTTGGCGCAACAGTCCCTCCACTTTCTGCATCACTACCTCGGGAAGAGAAAGATCTGCATGAGTCTATATCATTAGCGCTATCATTTTCGGTTGAGCTACTAGAGGCGGACGAGAGAATTTCACTATTGCCTGAATCAACTCCTGAACCTTTTTTGCCAGAATTAACAGCTTTATCATCCGAGATGAAATCACTGCCTTCACCGTCAGAGTTCAACTGTCCATCAACTTGAGACATGTGACGTTGAAAAGGCGAGAGAAGAGTCTGATAAACACAGGATCGCTCAAAAATGTCAGGGCCAGCTAAGTGCAAGGTCGCGTCTTCCTCGTCTTCAAGTTCGCCATCGCCTTGATAAATGTCCTCGTCTACAGCTTTTGAACGCTTATTACATTTTTTACCGCTTCCAGCCACTACAGCATAGCACAATCAATAGTGTCAAAATGCATCAGATTACAATGAACAAATGTAAACCACCTTTCGGTCGCGCTCGCGCCTTTGAAGAAGATTTTGCAGGAGTGAAAGAAGAAGAGTCTGCACGCGGCCGCTTTTTCGACCGTGATGGAAATGCCGGGGACGCAAGTATCGGCTTTATCGGGAGAGGACGCTCCGCTAGTGGCAAATGTTCAACGACTGTTCCAAACCCCATTATTTTCAAGCGCTGCTCTTTTGGACAGTCTAAAATCTCTAGACTTATGGCTTTTCTACAGTAATGCACATTACACAATATTAGTTACATACTACTTTACTTTAGCTGCCGTATGATGACTTACCCGTTCTCATCGCAAAAGTAGAACATGTCCAAAAGACGAAGAATCTCACCGTCGTGAGCGAATGAATCATTAAAATGCTGTGAAATATTAGCCTCGATCGTTTCATCGGGGTGATTGCCAGCAATAGCAGGATCTACAAATGACAACTCTTTTGCACCACGAATTTCGCCAGCAAGCAAAGTAAAATCCGCAGAAATTGGCTTGGAAAGTCCAGGGAAACGCGAACCATTCATTTGAGGTGCCGAAGCTGCACTTCCACTCGCATGTGCGCATGGACCACGAGTTTCAAACATGCTTTTCTTTGCGGATCTTGAATTTGTGACGGGTTTTGATAATCTCGACAGGTTTATTGCTATTCGCGGCCCATTTTCTGTCGTAGCATTTGAATCTTCTGCTTGCAAGTGAAGACTTTGGCTAATGTCAGCGGTTGGCCTTGACCCCACTGCGCAATCATTATTCGCAACAAACCCTGGAGGAAGCTTTAAAGTCACTTTCAGCGAGGAGGAAGCACCATCTGCCGATGTAACTTTTTGCTTAGGTGGCTTCGCTTCTGTTGCTCCCACTCCAGCAGCTTTATAGTCAATTTTATCGGCTGGAGGTGGTGGAGGTGGTGGAGGCGTAAAAGACTTCTCTGTATCTGACATGAGTGACGAGCTTGAGCTAGAGCTGTCACTGAAGGAATTACAACTAGACGAGAAAGTAGATAGCGCTGGAGGCGGCGGTGGGGGTAAACGAAGCGGTAGAAGACTCGGCGGCACAGCTACTAGCGTTTTCTTTTCAACTACCTTCGCGTTATTTGAAGGTCGATGAGATACCGCAAGCCTTGCCTTTTTCTTGCTCATTTTCTTCCGTCGTTCGTTCATGTCTGTGGCACCCTTGTCGTCCAAACGCATCTGCCCTTGAGAGCGCTTTATCTTTTTCACAGAGGCTCGTGGTGGGTCTGAGTCTGCCTCCGAGTTAGAGGATGAGGAGGAGATTGCCAAGGAGCTTGAAGATGAGGACAAATTTTCCGAGTCCGACGACAGACTTGACGAGCTGCTAGAATCCATGTATTTAGCACTCATCCCTGCCGACATGATGTCTGCTATCGCCATCTTAAGATTCTTCGATATTCTTTTGTCTCGAGTCGCAACTTGATCGCTCGACTAACTTTGGTAAGAATACACGCGTCGCGCAACGCGTAGTCCGGTTCAGAGCTCGCTAAGTGCGCGTGCAGCCACGAAATCTTCAAGCAGAATGATGGTCATAATCGGATCAGACAGGGTTAGACAGGTAATACGACGTTTTGTAGATCAGTTTCCTTCTCTCGGCAAAACTGAGAATAATCTCGAGTTCCTTTTATAATTGATTAATTGATTAACTTAAAATTACTTTCGACAAATTAAAGCTCAGTACGCATGGGGCTGACGCCACAGATGCTGCCAGATGTCAAACGCGTTGGGGAACATACTGATCCTGTCTCGCTACAATTCTCGCGCGCACGCTCGAGAATGTGGCGCTTTATGTCGAGAAATGAATCAATTATCTCGTCTAGAACGAGCTATAATAGGCAAGACATTCAGGTCAGGACGCAAATTATACCAGACGTCAAATGCTTTTTAACTGTTCGAACCAGCGGGCAACTGTGCAGAATAGACATAATGTAATTTCCGAGATCTCGCTGCCGCTTGTCTACAAAATCCGCTGCCAGGGATGAGCCGATATACTTTTTGCTTGGCAGAAATCGGAACATTGGTGCCCACGTTGGATACTTTTCACGCAGCTTTCCCATACACGCATCGTCAGTGTTTCTTTTTTTGACATGTTATTTTTAAGGTAAAGCAGAAAGCTTATTTGAATACCAAAATGTCGATAGCGCAGAATTCGCGATAGCGGCGGACGATGTCCCAGATCTGCGAAATAGATCCTTAACAAAAAATAGTCTGCACTACACAAAGAACAAGAAACAGCGAGCGTACCTCAGGGGATGAATTATGCTCGAACCACGAACAGCGCAGAATATATTCCTAAAGAACACGCGAAAAGTGAATTTTTATCCACACATACAATGCATATCCCTACCGTATAAAATTTGCCGCTGTCAAGGTCAAGCGACTCCTGGCTCCCGATAACTTCCACACTAAAATCACCTTGGAGGCTCTCACCGCTGCTTAAACGCTGCAGCGGCTGAAGCTGGGGAAACGACGTTTCTACACTCTGCATTTTATCTGGGATAATTTGTAGAGTATTAAAATAAATGTCAGATTTTAATCTGGCTATGCTACAATACGTAAAGTTATTTTGTAACCGTCTATTTCTTTCGCAACTTTCCATATATCAATTGAGATAATTATTATCATTATTATACGTCATAATTAACATCTCTGCCATTGAATGCTTTGCAATACCTAAAGCGCAACCTTCTTTAATTATATTGTGATGTTGCAACGATTGAAAGAAGGAAGGCCGATGTAGTTTCACGTTGCATTAAAATTATTTTTTAAGAGACGAAACATGTAAATTTTTCCCTAAACGAGAAATAATATCGAATTATAGAATTATAACTATTTGATAATTTAATTTGCATTTCCAATATTACCGTTTCGGTAATATCGTCACTTGTTGTTGATGTGGTTAATGAAGGCTGATTGATTGATTTAAATTTAAACAAACCCCGCCAATCGCTGCTAGACGCACGAATGCGAGGTGCGCAAGGAGTCGCTATATATATATATATGTTAAAGTCAGTAGATAAGAATATCGTGACGTATGAACCTAAATATGTTAATACAGTTTTACTTTTTCCTGTCCTAAGCCTTCTTAGTATCTGCGGGCACGTCGTAATGCGGCCACGCTCTACTTAGACACACACCCTAGCCCAGCGAGGAAGCAGTTAAACCAGCTTCTCTTGCGTGTCGTGAGATAGTTGTGGTGGGCGCCTTAGCGACCTCACCCAACGCACTAAGTACTCTAGTAAAGTGTCGTCACGGGAACGGTAATCCGGCTCCTCGTGCGCACTTACTAAGTAGAAAGTAGTTTTTAGACTGATTTATATTTAATCACATTAAATATAAATACCTATTTTTACCAATCAAATATGTCACCTCTGTAGAAAACACTAATATGTATTGCGAGCGTATCTTTCTAGATATCTCGCGTGACGAATGACGCTAGGCGTCATCCTTCCTAGTGTGAATGCACCTATGTGCATCACATACCCAAGGGTTGGTCACAATGTGAACTACATCCGAGTTATGATTTACTTACATTATTTAAGTAATTGACCATCCCCTTAAGTACACCAAGTGTACTTAACGAGGTCTGTGTAACATTTGGGCAACTTTAGTCCGTTACACCATCCCCCCTTAAAGAAAAATTTACATTTTTAAATTCGTCAAAGAGGAAGGAGGAAGGAGGAACTGCGAGCTGCTTAAGGCGCCGATGCTTCTCTCAATCACTCTAGCGACCTGTGTTTCCATACACGGCGCCAAAGATGCCACCTAAAAGAGGCCACGTTGGTGGGTCGTCTGCGAAGACGCCCACTCAACCTCAAACTATGCGCACGCGCCGCGTTAATTCGCCGGCCGCGTCTAATGCCTTAGTCCAAACGCCGAAAGCTACTGCTGCTGTCGCGTTAACAGGGCTAAAGGATCCATCCCACTTTAACAGTGAGGATGTTGATCCATCGCTCATTGTCAACTATAATGAGTCGACACCGTTGCCGTCACCTCATAATACTGATGCGGGCAACGAGCTCATGAGGAAGGTAATGGCGCATTATTGCCCATCCAAACTTCTCTCATGGCTCACAACATGGAAACAGCATCATTTACGAATGCTGTCTCGTCGTCTGCGCTGGATAGCGCAGCGACAGATAATGAGAGCGCTGCCCATAAAGGCGCTGAAGGATGATGGCGCATTATTGCCCATCCAAACTTCTCTCATGGCTCACAACATGGAGACAGCAGTAAGGCGTTGGGTATAACCACAACGCCTTATGCTCAGACCATCATAATGCTTCTGACATAGAGGATTCGGAGCCTAAAGCTCCGCCGACGACACGTGAACGTGCTCAGTCGGTGTCACAAGCCATTTGTTTTGAACGTGGCTATGTGACGGGTGGCATACCAAAGATGCCTCCTCCATCTAAATGGCCTCGTTTAAACGGGTCAAGAGCGTCGCTCCTAGAGCGCGCTCTTCTAGATGCGCATAAAACGCTTGGGCGTATTTTCCCGGTCCCGGTCGTGTTGCGTTCAAATGAAACGCCCGACCAATACAAGGCGGAATTCTTGCGCCGCATTCTGATGCGTTGAAGCAGCGGTCGCAACGAATTAATTTCCTTCGCTTGCGTGTGAACGAGATAATGGGCGGTACTGTACCCCCTGTTTCTTCTCACAACGCTACTTCTGCTAGTCCATTTGAGTCTAGCGAAGAGGCCTCAGCTGGTGCTCCTTTTCATAGGCAGCCACCAAGCCGGGCACATCTATACATAGGGTAGCGATCGGTTCCTAAGAGTCAAAATTCTTCGGGTAACCTTTTCATTGGACGAAAATCTGATACCTTTGCCCCACGGAGCGGTGGGCAAGCAACCTTTTAATAAGGAAGCGTTGATTCTCACCCGTATCACTCAGTGCAAGCGGCGCCCGATAGGAGTGGCGACGTCGCCCACGTATTCGCGGCTGTCTGACATTCGTCCGTTCAGTCACAGGCGTTAAGCGCTGCTGAACGACGTATTGTGTATCTCGAGGGTCAAGTCTCGCGACTGACCTCGGATCTTTTTAATGTCCGAGCGAAGGCTCGTCAGGATTATAAATGCCTGAAGACTCTTGGACCTCTTTGAGAGGATGATGCTGAGGGATCCGCGTTACTCGCGTGATGTCCCTCGCTCTCCAAATCCTGTTCGTGGTGGGAGGAATCGGTCCGATAGCTTTTCGCCTTCACCGCCCCCCTCACCCGAACGACGCTTGACTCACTGTCAGCGTCACCATCGGTCTTCTTAGACGGATGAGGATAAATGCTCTCATTTAGGTCTACATACCGTTTCAGACAACCCACGTAAAATACGGGGTGCGCCTTTATAGACGGAGGTAGGGTGAGCCTATAATTTAGGTCTCCAACCTCTTCGACCACCGTAAGGGCCCAATGAAACGCGGCAACAACTTCGTAGTACCTCCAGGCAGTAAGAAATTGCAATTTTAGGTAGGGTAGCAGTGCTTAATAGTACTTTTTCTCGTTGTGCTTGTCATGTCCGCTTGCCATTGTGTCACGGACTTTACGTGTGATGGCTAATCGCTCATCCACAAAGCGTTAAGCCTCGCTCACGCTTTTAGCATCAAACGCGCCTATGACACCGCTGAGATATCGGTCATAAGGCGTAGTTTTATCGACCACTGCTAAACTGGCAGGGTCACGAGGGCAAGTTTCTGTCTTTGAGATGATACCCTCATGGGTCATGGTCATATTGACGAAACACTGTCCCTCTTTCGCACCGAGCATAGTGAGGGGACCTCGCCCACTAAGACTCGGGCTGCTCAGAAACGAGACTGGCGTCCGAGGATGGTGCAGTCCGTTAATGTAAAGCGGTGTCTCACCCGTACTGGCGTGGACACTGTTATTTATAGCGAACTCCACAAAGGGCAATTGCTTGCTTATACCTTGCACCGGTTGGAGTTCGTTTCTCAAACTTAGGGCGAATCGCCAGACTTCGCGTCCAATGTCTTTGACATTGCGAATGAACGCGCTCCAGGCTTGCATGAGCGAGACTTTACCTCGCTTATTGTTGCCGCTATACCATCGATGCTTGAAAAAAAGCATCGATATAAAAATCTTCCTTAGCGCGAAAGTTCTTCGCGCTGGGATCAAGGCCATGAAGCTTTGTCGCAATAAATAAGGGACATTTATCGTGAGGAGTAGTCTTTCTAGACATTCTATTAATCAGCTGTTCGGGCAAAAGCCACGGCTCCTTTTCAGGAAGATGAGACATTTTACTGTCTTCACTCCCCTGAGTAGTACCCACTGAAGCAGGAGTACCACAAGAACTTTTCTTACGATGGCTTACGCCATCGTCATCACCACGCATAGAAATATGTGCGAACGACGGCACGGGAGACGGTACTGGCGCTGAGGAATCATCCTCATCGTCGGACAGTGGCGAATACTACCAGCACGTCTACTCGAATGAGCCCCCTCATTCGAAGGCTCATAGTCAGCCGCCTGACGATGACCAGGCGACTGTTTTTTTTCTCCCCGAGTCGGCCATTTCGTCCGACTCGCATTCGTAGTCGACCTCTAAAGAGGGGTCGTACTCACGTGGTGAATCACCACGTGCACTCGCAACACCAAGTGTTGTGCGAGTGGAAGACACTACGGTAGACGGAACGTCTACCGCAAGAGATAACAATGCGTCACCCGCGGCTGCACGAACCGCAGCCGAAGGTTCAACACTATCCTCACCCCGCATGAATTGTTCCTTCATGCGATGGAATTTAAAATGATGGATCTGACCAATCAAAATCATTTTAAAAATTAAGTGGTCATTTAGCGACCACTCCACCTAATGACATTCAGAGTGATTGTCGTTTAAGGGAGGGGTGATGTAACGGGGTGTATCGTTACATGAAATTAACAATAAAAGATTGTTAATTAATATTATCCAAAAGGTAGATAATATTTGGAGGAAATTACTTTAAATAGTAATTTCCTGAATTCTTATCCATAAATAGGTATAGACCATTATGTCTATTTATTCCGCAGACTAATCAGCTGTAGAAGTAATCAAAGAGAGTTACGAGATAAGATAGATAAGAATTCATTTACATGTTTAGTATTAGTTTATAGTTAAGACAACATTTACAAAGATAGATTAACAAGACACTTAACTATATTAATACAGTTTTCATTTTACACTCTTAAGCTAACTTGCCTTAAGAGAAGTCTTCCTTTATACGTACAGTGTACGTCACTTAACGAGAGGCACCACTCACATCTGAAGCAGTGTGAAGTGGACTTGTACTGAAACAGTACAAGTCGCAGTGCCCCGTTACACCATGTATGTAGGTGGGCACGTCGTAATGCGGCCACGCTCTACTTAAACACAACGGGGACTGTGTAACATTAGGGCAACTTTAGTCCGTTACACCATCCCCCCCTTTACGAACAAATTCAAATT
This sequence comes from Bremia lactucae, assembly GCF_004359215.1. Lineage (NCBI taxonomy): Eukaryota > Oomycota > Peronosporomycetes > Peronosporales > Peronosporaceae > Bremia > Bremia lactucae. The sequence goes on along the minus strand of NW_027152062.1, from coordinate 52,765 downwards.
TTTAAATTCGTCAAAGAGGAGAGAGGAACTGCGAGCAGCTTTTCGCGCCGCTAGCTCACTCAATCACTCTAGCGACCTGTGCTTCCATACACGGCGCCAAAGATGCCACCTAAAAGGGGCCACGTTGGTGGGTCGTCTGCAAAGACGCCCACTCAACCTCAAACTATGCGCACGCGCCGCGTTAATTCGCCGGCCGCGTCTAATGGCTTAGTCCAAACGCCGAAAGCTACTGCTGCTGTCGCGTTACAGGGCTAAAGGATCCATCTCACTTTAACAGTGAGGATGTTGATCCATCGCTCATTGTCGACTACAATGAGTCGACACCGTTGCCGTCACCTCATAATAATGATGCGAACAACGAGCTCATGAGGAAGGATGATGACGCATTATTGCCCCTCCAAACTTCTCATATGGCTCACAACATGGAGACAGCAGCATTTACAAATGCTGTCTCGTCGTCTGCGCGGGATAGCGCAGCGACAGATAATGAGAGCGCTGCCCATAAAGGCGCAGCCGCTTCTCCGTTGGGTATAACCACAACGCCTTATGCTCAGACCATAATTCATAATGGTTCTGACATAGAGAATTCGGAGCCTACAGCTCCGCCGACGACACGTGAACGCGCTCAGTCGGTGTCACAATCCAGTCGTTTAGAACGTGGCTATGTGACTGGTGGCATATCACCGATTCTCCCTCCATCTAAATGGCCCGTTTAAACGGGCCAAGAGCGTCGCTCCTAGACAGCTCTTCTAGACGCACATAATTATTATGGCGTCCTTGAGTCATGGAGGGCTCAGGGAAAATCGCTTGGGCGTATTTTCCCGATCCCGGTCGTGTTGCGTTCAAATGAAACGCCAGGCGGAATTCTGGCGCCGCATTCATCCGCATTCCGATGCGATGAATCAGCGGTCGCAACGAATTAATTTTGCCCGCTTGCGTGTAAAAGAAATCATGGTGGTACTGTACCCCCTGTTTCTTCTCACAACGCTGCTTCTGCTAGTCCATCTGAGACTAGCGAAGAGACCTCAGCTGGTGCTTTTTTTCATAGGCAGCCACCAAGCCGGGCACATCAATACGTAGGGTATCGATCGGTTCCCAGGAGTTGGAACTCTTCGGGTAACCTTTCCATTGGACGGGGATCTGATACCTTTGTCTCACGGAGCGGTGGGCAAGCAACCTTCCAACAAGAAAGCGATGATTCTCACCCGCATCCATCAGTGCAGGCGATGCCCGATAAGAGTGGCGATCTCGCCCACCTACTCGCGGCTGCTTTACCTTCGTCAGTTCAGTCGCAGGCGTTAAGCGCTGCCGAACGACGTATTGCGGATCTCGAAGGTCAAGTCTCGCGAATGACCTCGGATCTTCAAGATGTCCGAGGGAAGGCTTGTCAGGGTTATGAACGCCTGAAGACTCGCTTGTACCTCTTTTAAAGGATAATGCTGAGGCATCCGCGTTACTCGCGTGATGTCCCTCGCTCTCCAAGTCCTGTTCGTGGTGAGAGGCATCGGTATGATAGCTTTTCGCCTTCACCATCCCCCTCACCCGAACGACGCTCGACTAACAGCCGGCGTCACCATCGGTCTCCCTAGACGGATGGGGGCATGTGACCTCATCTGGGTCTACATACCGTTTCAGACGACCCACGTAAAATACGGGTGCGCCTTCACATACGGAGGGAGGGTGAGCCTAAAATTTAGGTCTCTAACCTCTTCTATCACCGTAAAGGGCCCAATGAAACGCGGCAACAACTTCGTAGTACCTCCAGGTAGTACAGAAATTGCATTTTAGGTAGGGTAGCAGTACTTTATAGTGCTTTTTCACCCACTCTAAAGCGTTCATTATTTTTGCGACCATTTCGGTCCGTATATTCTTTTTGCTTGTCCTGTGCGCTTGCCATCGAGTCACGGACTTTTCGTGTGATGGCTAATCGCTTATCCACAAAGTGTTGAGCCTCGCTCATGCTTTTAGCAACAAAGTCGCTTATGACACCGCCGAGAGGTCGGCCATAGAACGTAGTTTTATTGACCACTGCTATACTGGCAGGATCACTAGGGCAAGTTTCTATCGTTGAGATGATACTCTTGCGGGTCATCGTCATATTGACGAACCTATGTCCCTCTTCGCACCGAGCATAGTGAGGGGCCCTCCCCCACTAAGAGTCGGGCTGTGCACAAACGAGACTGGCGTCCGATAATGGCGCAGTCCGCTAATATAAAACAGGTGCCTCACCCGTACTGGCGTGGACACTGTTATTTATAGCGAACTCCACAAAGAGCAATTGCTTGCTCCCATCAGTTTGACCACCCTTTTCAAGAATCCCTAAAAGATTCTTGTGGTCACAAACCAGATTCTCATGCTGACTCAGAAAATTCTCATGTCGTGTACGAAGATCCTCGAAACCGCGATGAGCTGACGACAGCTCATCACGAAGAGCGTGATACTTCCGTTCGTTCTCCAACATTGAGTCATTCTTTGGGAGTTGCTATAGTGCGTAAGACATCCACCACGACCCGATTGGCACGATCGGCTTGACAATCGCTCTGGGGGTGATCTGCGGTCGACATGTTGCGCTTGCTACCTGGCAGCTCGAACACATGTCGCCGAAAACCAGACGTAAAACGTGGATTCTGGTCCGATACTATGGACTCAGGCATCCCGTGTAGTCGGTAAACATGACCCATGAGCAAGAAAGCAGCCTCCTTGCCTGTGATCGATGTTTTTCTTGGTGCTAAACGCACCATTTTGCTAAGTCTGTCTACAAAGACGACTAGCCCTGTCCGACCCTTATGATCGAGCGGCATGCCAAACATGAAGTCCAGACTTACTAACTTCCAACCGTTGGTTGGAATTGGTAGCGGCATCAGTGGCGCACTGCTGAACGGTGTAGGCTTAACGCGCTGACACACTTTCGCAAGAGCGAATTGAGTTAACCACCCATCTGCCACCAAAATTCCTCTAACACTCGTAAGAATGTCTTTTCACGGCCCAGATGCCCATTAGATGGCGCATCATGGAGCTCGGAAGGATCATCAGCTTGAGATCTGTGTCATGAGGCACATAGATTCTCAAGGGATCACAAGGTGATGTGATCCCTTGAGAATCTATGTGCCTCATGACACAGATCTAGAGCTGATGCCATAACAGGCCATCGCTGTAGTTAAAGCGATTTAGCTTAGCTTTCAGTGCGACGGAAGGGTTACCTTTCGTCCACCAAAGTGATCCAACAGCAGGCAACAGTGGTCGTCCTGACTGTAGCTCTCTTTTATTTCAAAGGCCAATGAGCTCGTCACGTGGTATGCCTTCATGGCTGCCAACGTTGACGGCTGAAATTGTGCTTTCGCACTAGACACACTTTCCTGGTGTCTAACCTCGAAGTCTGGTCTGCGCGATAAAGCGTCAGCCAAGACATTCGACTTACCCGGCTTATATTCAACTTTGAAATTAAATTCAGAGAAGAATGTGAGCCATCTTGCCATTCTAGGCGAGAGGTGCGGTGAGTTTATTGCGGTCCGCAGTGATGCGTGATCCGTATAAACCACAAATGGTTCGGTGCCCAATAGGTGCACACGAAACTTGACAAGAGCATACTTTATTGAAAGTAGCTCTTTGTCATGCACAGGGTAATTCAGTTCCGCGGCTTTTAATAGCCGGGACTGATAAGAGATGAC
>NW_027152062.1:12206-46311 GCF_004359215.1 Bremia lactucae | reverse complement strand
CGTTGCACTCCTGGCTAACGCACCCCTTCCAACCGCACCAGGCTCTTGGCACTGTGCCGGTTTATGCGACGCATGACTTCTTGTCAGCTCGCCGTCTACTGCCACAGGCTCTCGGCTCTGTGCAGGACATTCGGACGCATGACTACTTGTCATCGTCCTATTCACTACCTCAGTCTCCACGAGCTGGGTAGGAATTGGTGACGTTTGACATCCCGTCAACGCACCCTCAACTGTGTTCGACACGACATCAGTTGCATAGGCCTCTCGCAGGAGCACATCCTTTCCGGTGTCCTGCGTAGAGTTCGCAACTGTGCGTGTACGCCAGTCTATCCATGGTTGGTACTTTGCCAACCATGGCATGCCTAGGATGAGGTCATACGGACTCTCCATACCTAGCACTGTGAACTTCTCTTTACAAGAGAAGTCACTAAAGCTGAAGGCGAGTTCTACCTGAACTCCCTCAGACTTAACGAGCGCGCCGTTCGCTAAACGAACGGTCACCTCTTCTCGCTTGCCATCCTGGCAAATCGACTCAAACATCGCCGGTCTTTTTCTTAAAGCCGCAAGTTTCACAAAATTTTGTGATGCACCCGAATCCACTAGGAGGGTCATCACCTGGTCATAGCCTCTTACATTAGCGCTATAGACCGGCAGGGTTGATGTCCGAAATTTCAAGACCTCAGGGACAATGCTACCCATGTGTTCGACAACTCTGTACTTAGGGATAGCTTCAGAGTCCGCGCCAGTAGGGCATCCCGCCCCTACTGCGCTCCTGCATTTCCCGACCCCTCAGTGGTCGATGCAGAACTCATGCGTCTCGCACGCAGGTTCTTGCCATCGCCCTTTGGGTAGGGAGTCCTCTTGCTGGGCATCTTTGCTTCAGCAGGGACCCTGGCATAGCAGCGAACCATTTAATGGCTGCGCTTGCCGCATTTAAAACAGACAACGTCTGCATTGCCCAACTCCATGGGAGTGGCATCTGTCCTCTCGACCGACGGCTTATACCAAGCTGTCGCCGAGGCACTGTTGTAAGATTTCTCCTCAACCAAGGCAATTTGGATTGCCTCTTCCATCGTCGACGACACCTTTCTGAAAAAGGCCTGTCGCGATGAGCCATGGCGTAGTCCCTTCATAAACGTGGGCACCTTAATGTGCTCCGGAATCGGACCTACGGTTATGGACGCCGACAGCGAGCGCATCTCTTGCACATACTCTTGCAGTGATCGCTTCGCCTGTCGTACCCCAAAGAAGCGCGCCTGAAGCAACACTTCGTTGTTCGGCGGCTAGTACATGGCGCGAATTTTTGTCTTAAAGATCGCCCATGTAGGGAACGCCTTAACGTCCGCCATAAGCGCCAAGTAAGCCCACGCTGAGGCCTACCGCACAGGTGCGACATGGCGTACGACACCATCCGGCTGTCGTCCTCGATGAGCTGCACGACACCGCATCGCTCTATGGCTAACAGCCAGTGGACAATCGTGTGCGCTGCAGTTCCATCGAACTTGGGCGGGTGTATCCGAATGGGCCTCAGCTGATGCGGCCGGGTAGAGCATCTCAACAGTCCTATTGAGAGCCTCGCTCCAAGCCTGCTCATGCCTCAGCTCATCCTGAGTCTGAGTGATGGACTCCGCCGCACCATAGCTCTGTGCCTCGGACGCGGCTCTCCGCTGTCCGAGCACAAATGCCTCAAACTGCTCCAAATGAGCAACATGTTGCTCAGGAGGACTACCCAGGAGCCTGGCCAGGGCTTGTTCACCAAGTCCCTGCGCCAGAAGCCCTACCACCTCCCGGTGATATTCGGAGAGGTGGAAAAAATGAGCTTAATCAATTGAGGCTCATCCTCACGTACTCTCGCAGAGATGCGGGTCGTGGGAAGGATTTCTAGTGCTACCAAGTGTAGGCGGGCACGTCGTAATGCGACCACGCTCCACTTAGACACACACCCTAGCACAGCGGGAAAGCGGTTTAACCAGCTTCTCTTGCGTGCAGTGAGGTAGTTGTGGTGTGCGGGTTAGCGACCTCACCCAACGCACTAAGTACTTTGGTTAAATGTCATCACGGGAGCGGTAATCCGGCTCCTCGTGGGCACTTACCAAGTAGAAAGTAGTTTTCAGACTGATTTATATTTAACCATATTAAATATAAATACCTATTTTTACGAATCAAAATGTCATTTCTATAGATAACACTTAATATGTATTGCAAGCGGATCTTTCTAGATACCTCGCGTAACGGATGACGCTAGGCGTCAACCCTCCTTATGTGAATGCACCCATGTCCATCACATACACAAGGGTTGATCACAAATGTCCACCATACCCGAGGGCTGGGTCTAATTACTTTAATTCGGTAATTGACCATCCCGTTAAGTACACCAAGTGTACTTAACGGGGACTGTGTAACATTAGGGCAACTTTAGTCCGTTACAATGTAACAGGGTACCCTTTACTAGTACTGATCGGTACTACTTAACCTTACACTGATTACAGTGTAGGTTAGGTACCTCGAAACTTCACGTACACAAGGGTACAGAGGAAGGTCTCAAGGTAGCTAAGGTGTAACGGTGTCACGTTACATAACTATTATTGCTATTAGAGGAATAACAATAATTAATTCCTATAAGAGGAAATAAATAAAGAAGTACGAAAATATTAATTTTATTAATTTCGACTCGAATAGTTCCAATAATACCAAATTTGGTATTATTGATGCAATAAGACATTAGCTCTATTGATTGGTTGATCTAAGTCTAAATCAACCCCGCCAATCGTTTCAAGACACGGTTTTGCGGTGCGCAAGGAGGCGCCATACTTAGTTTGATATTAATATAATAAGTTCAGTAGTAAATACAACATTGTTACGTAGGAAACTACATATATTAATACAGATTTACTTTTCCGTAATTCTAATCCTTTGAATTACCTTTGGTAGCTAAAGACTTTAAGCTGCTTAGAAACCTTCTCTGTACCCTTGTGTACGTGAAGGTTTGAGGCACCTAACCTACACTGTAATCAGTGTAAGGTCAAGTAGTACTTGTTAGTACTAGTGAAAGGTGCCCCGTTACACCTGGTAGCACTTCGGAGTCCGTTCAACGGCCCACGCACGTTCCATCCAACATGGACATGTGGATGAAGAAGGAGGAAGCTCTCAAGCCTCTCAAGCAGGTGATCACGCAACGCGTGAGAGTATTACTCATTTGAGTGACCTCGAATGGAGAGCGATCGAACGAATGAGTTCGGTCGTAAGCGGGCTAGCCGTAGGCGCTATGCTGTACACTCTGAACACATGCGGCCATAGCCGAGTTCATACGACATGAACTCGACGGGACCCCAGAGAAAGTAAGCTTGCTTTACCAGCAAGGCTTTCAACACACTAAGGTGTTGAGAGAACAAGGTGCTCACAGTTGGAGCTGTTGAGACAGCAGCATGTATATGCTGCTAATGGGCCGACGTTTCCGCGTCGACCCGAAAGCTGAAAAATAGAAATATCTAAGTTTAAGGCAGTCGAAGGAGACTCTCTTTTGAGATGGTTCGTCGAGTTAGACGACGCCATAGAAGCTTGCCGTATCAGTGATGATGCGACGAAAGTAAAATTTGGCATTTCCAACTTAGCCGGACGTGCCAAATCTTGGGCCTTGAGGCTCAAGCTTCACAACCCGTTAGTCTTTGGGTCGTATGAGGTATTTAAGACCCTGCTTTTCTTACGAAAGTTGTTCCTCACTCACAGAGATTGTGTGTAACTGCCCCAGGGAATGAGGTTAACCTCATCACCCTAGAATAAAAGTGTCAAATAAGTTGCCACTTAACAACCTAGTCGATTGTGGGGCGTCAAACAATTTTATTAGTCGCCAATCGCTAGAAGATCGCAGGCTCAAATTTATTGAGCGCGATATCGCACTAACGAAGATGACAGTGCGCCTAGCAATAGGCGCATCTATAACGGTTAAGAAACGTGTAGCTGGTATCCAATACACGTAAATGGGAAACAGTACGATGATGGTTTCATCGTACTAGATTTGGGTGACAAATTTGATGTCATCCTTGGATTACCTTGGCTCAGAAAGTACGAGCCATGTATAAATTTGGCAGCATTAAGCCATGACGATGCCTGTCTGTTGTTCATCAGATGGTCAACTGATGAACGTCTTGGAGCGTTTACAAGCGTGTGAACGTCCTAGGAGTGAGTGTGATGGCTTCACTTGTGATGCGGTCGTTAGAATGACTGCACAAGACCTCAGTGTAAATACCCAACACATTGTGGAGTTAGATCCCGACGGCTGTGATCAAGCACAGGCAGCGTCGAAGGTCCACCATAGCGACGTGGCCATAGTTTTCGACGGCTCTGCACAAGCACAGGCAGCGTCGAAGTTCGACCACTTGAATAAGTTGGGTGGTACGAAACAAGGATGCTTGCTTGAAAAGCAACATCCAAGAAATTTTGAATCGCCCATCTATAAGAGACAGTACGAAAATCCTAGATCGACTAGTGAGCCGATCATAGAGGATCTTGCTGTGGTAGCGCAACCACAGCTAGAGGCAGTTGGGGGATACTCCCCAAATAAAACTTGAGGGAATAAGTCTACAAGATTCTGCGGGAATAAGTCCCCAGGTACATTTGGAAATAGATTTTTTAAGAGGAACTTAAGACAATAAATGTCTTAGTAAACAATGGATCAAGTGCAGGCGCTTATACACTTGATCCAATAGCGCCGAGGCCGAAGTTAACTTCGGAGATTACTTAATTGCCAACGCTAAAACCGAAAAGGTTCTTGCGTGATCTGCGTATTGGCAAAGTCAAACAGATCTGCATACTTGTCACGAATGACAACTATGTGGCCGATATTCGGTCGGCAATAGTATTTCCTGAGAACGAACGGATTCTCAGCAGCTCATCGATGGACGAACGTGTCCTCGATGAGAAGACTCGGATTGATCGTTTTACGTCCCAAACCTCGAAGCCTTTAAAAACAAACCCTCTATATAGAGATTTAATAGAATTTACGGATGTCTTCCCTGAATCAGTACCGGGCGAGTTGCCAAAGGACAAAGGCACTCGACACTAAATCGACCTAATTCCAGGTTTAGAATGCTATGTCATGAAGCAATGACCATTGCCTCGCTCTTTACATCGATTTACACAGGCCAATCGGTGATTGCCTAGATCTTTTCTGGATCTGGGCGTACGCCGTGTTTACCCACGATGCACCCAAGAAGTAGTATTTCGCTTGCAGCGAATATACACTTCTTGCGATTTGCATACAACTTGTGCTTACTCATAAGTGTAAGAAGCTTTCGGACGTGGGTACGATGTACTTCAACATCCGACTTTCCGGTCATGGCTCTGGTATGAACGAAGACTTCATCAAAATAGCTCAGTGCATCTCAACAGATTGGTTACACATCTGTTAAATTTCGCAGGGGCATTACTAAGTCCCCCGCGGCATGACTAGCCACTCCCATAGCATACTGCTTGGGGTGCTTACTGCTGTAAACGTTGTATCCTGTTCACGAATAAGGATCTGATAGAATCCATCCATCAGATCCGTTGACGAAAAGATAGTACTCTTTGACATACCATCAATGATTACGTCTTTTCGTTGTATTGGCGTTTAGGCCGGTACCATTGTAGAGCATAATTTATTGAATGCATGCACAATCCCCCATCCTCCTGTTTCTTTACGCACACAGAAGGTCGGAGAGCTATGTAAGGAAGTTGACTCCCTCACATGGCCCGCTGCTAACCGTTCGGCAAGAATTTGTCGAACGCTATTACTTGTTCACAGACAACATTTGAGCCACTACGTGCCGGATTTAGGGCCCGGTCTGAGTTCCTGGATTTGAAGCAGGGTAAGCGTGACATTTACGCTTATGCCCAACATACACGATACCTGGCCAGATGTATCGTGAGTCATCTAATTGATGAAAAAGCACAGGTAACTGTTTTATCAAAGGTCTTGCAGATGGACCTGTTAAGACCCACCTCTTCCGGCTAGAATTAGAGTCGGTAGAGTAAGCAATCTCTATAGCGGAACAAAAGGACTTTAGCCTGAAACAGGCTTTCGTCTACTCTGGTGCATATCGTCCACGAGGCGACAAGTTAACGGATGTCCAGAACCCATGGATTTCTCGTATGTAGAGAGCGAGAAACCTCGTTCTCAAGTTACAAACGCTTACAGAAATGTAATCGTTGTCAAAAAATGAGCCACTACGCGTATACGTGTAGCGCTCCATAAATTAATAACAATAATTTCTGTAAAAGTTAACGGCCAGTGCCTAAAAATACTGAGCGAAAAGACCGACCTCTCGCTAGAAACAGCGGAAGACGCAGATTCGAGGCTATTGTGAAATCGCAACGGCGAAGCGGAGCGTCAAATACGGTCGGGGTCAGTAGGTGCGGAGCGCCCAACTGATCCAGCAACGTCGAAGAAATTTGCAGGTACTTAAAAAGTTCCTCGATTTAGCGGCGTGCCTGCACAAGTACTCATGCAATTATGGCGAAATGACAGTACATCTGTCGTTTCGGCATAATTAAGCTTTCTTCTTTGTTGAAGAAAAATGTTAATTTGGTCAGGGAACGCTGATTATCAGCGTTCCTTCGAGGGTATTGAGAAAAGCTTGATGCAATCGCCAATCCTGGCGATTGTTGACCGAAACCGACCTTTCCATGTGATCTGTGGCGCCAGCGAATTTGCAATCAGTTTTTCGTTAATGCAATATGACGCAGACGGCGCAGAGCGCGTCGTCTGTTGTCAATCGCGTCATCCAGCTAAATGCAACTATCCAGTGTATGACAAGGAACACCTTGCCATGAAATACGTACAGGCTAAGTTTAGGGTCTTTCTCTTGGGAGATAGTTCGTTCATTGTATATACAGAGCATGCGTCTTCGCGCACGGCCGTAAATAGTTCACACCTTTCGCAACGAATGGCGAGATGGTTGTCTTTTTTCGCGGAGTTTAATTTCTTCGCAGAGTATAAACCAGGACGACTTAACGTCGTCGCTGATGCCCTTTCGCGCCGGCCTGGTTTTGGGCCGGTTGCGCAAATTAACAGTGAGCATAAGGACGCTGTTGAAACAGTAAGTGTTCCGTCGTCAACATTTCTCGACGACTGTAGAAGAGCTTATCAAGAAGAAAAGGCTCTTATAGGGTTAATAGATTACCTTAGAAATTCATCATAACGATCCCTTAAAGGATTGTCGAAATTGTATCGATCCTCAACAGATCGATATACAACACGCAATGGTTATTGTATTATACAGCCATTGCTGGTAACACATCTCGTGTCGTCATCCCTACCCATAGTGATTTGCGATTACGAATCATGCATAAGTATTATGATGCCCCAACAAGTGGTCATCTGGACGTGAGAAGGCTTATCTCACGATAAGTCGCGACTTCTACTGACCACGCCAATATAAGTTCGTCCGCAAGTACATACGTGCTTGCGAAGTTTGTCAACGGAAAAAGCCCTGTGCTTTATCCCGTGATCCCTTACTACCTCTGCCTATTCCATCAGAGTGTTGGCAGTCCGTGTCTATAAACTTCGTCTAAGGATTTCCCGAAGACACCCACAAGAATAATGAAATTCTTAATTTGTTGATCATTTTAGCAAGATGATACATCTTGCTGCCGTCCCGGAGTCGATCACAGCCAAAGGCTGTGCTCGTGTCTTTGTTGACCCGATATTTCGACTCCATGGATTACCCCGTTAATTGGTCTCAGATCGAGAGCCTACATTCACGGCGGTATTTTGGCAAACAGTGTTTAAATCACTTGGAACACAGTTAAAGTACCAACTTCTCATCATCGTGAAACAGATGTCAGACGGAGCGTGCAAACCGTAGATACTTCGCGGATACGTCCACTCTTTACAAGTTGGATCGAATTCTTGCCGATGGTAGAATTTGCCATCAACAGTTCAGTGCATGCTTCTACAAGGCATACACCGTTTAACGTGCGCGGCTTACGCCATCCACGTATACCCGCTTGTTTGAGAGTAACTCTTATTCGAAGGGGGTCTCGCTCGAGCAAAGAACGTTTTAGCTTTTACTCATCATGCATTGACCTTAAGGTCAATGCGAAGGATACCAATGTTGATTTAATCAACATTAAAGTGGACAAATTCAGTAATATCAATACTGCTATTACTCGTTTTGATAACGATGCTGAAAGACTCAGCATCGAAGACAATAGTATTAATGAGAACGATAATACTCTCACTAATGAGGAGAATAACATCCCCGCATTGCGAACCGGTCGCACTGAAGACAGAAAAAAACGAGACAGCAGGTGATTTCCTACTGGATAGAGAAACAGTGGTCCGTCTCGTGCGATGGACCGTCAGAAACGGAACTCTGACAAAAATGGGAGAGCAAACATTCCTTCATTTGATGGAAGCGATCTAAACCTACTGTCTACGGTAAACTCACCAAAACATGTAATGACGAATGTGGGTAGGGATAAATTACTACTCAAATATATCGGTCCGTTCCGTGTACTGCACCGCCAAGGCAACGCATGCACGTTTGAGCTGCCCCGTAGGATGCGTACGCTCCAAATTTATTGACGGATTCGAGTGGTGAGAAGCTTTTTCTTGTTGAACGCTTCTCGAACCACCATGATGAAAAGAGGGTTCGAACGAGCTACTTCGTTTGTTGGCGACGGTATTCACCCTTGCATGATAGTTAGGACCTCGTTCCAACTGATGATGGACGTTTCGGGTCCCGTTTGACAGTACGACGAGACCCATCCTCATTTACAGAGGGTCCATCATAGAACGAGCGCTTCCCGCGCTCGTAAAAGGATTGGAGGTTTTCAATCCCTTGACGCATCTTGTAAGAGATGAGCGTCCTCCAATGAGGATCTTTTAAGGAATATGTGTCCTTAGGGGCATGACCTGTACCCTTAAAACAGCATGGGCATGAGTCCCGCCACGAGAGGCAAGGTATCCCTGCGTCTCTTTACAAACGGTGCAACTCATAGCGTGCACCGACTAAGGTTCTTTTCTCGAACCGCTCGCAGAAAGCATTAAGCTTGTCAAGCCAGACCTCACATCCTACGTTTTGTACATTCTGTTCAAAGGCTTTCCAAGCTTTGAACAAGGTTTGATATCCTAAGCGATCCCTAGAATCACTCCTTTCCTGGTGGTGCAAACTAGCACCACCACTGACATTCTTCCCTGCACGATCACTTTGTTCAACGCATACTAACATCACCAGAGTGATCGTCGCCCATGGACTCATCATTAGATGACTCCTCACCACAGAGGACCGACGACGACGAGTCGAACAACCTCGTCAACACCTCTTTGGTTGTCACGTTGGAACCCAAAGGTTGAACGGACTCGGCGTCGGATGATCCGGCGGCCGTCACAGTAGCCACTGAGTCGGGCGATGACGGTGACTTGTCACCGTCACCTGCAATGACATCAACAGATGGCATATTCCAGTCAACTCCAATGGGGGTAGGAGGTGACGATTCCCCAAAGAAGACGCATTAGCATCTACTGTGGGGAATACAACCCCGCCAATCGCTATAAAACACGATTGTGCGGTGCGCAAGGAAGCGCATACATAGTTTGCTATTAATATGATAAGCTCAGTAGTAGATAGAAGATCGTTACGTAGAAAACTGAATGTATTAATACATTTGTACTTTTCTCTATTCTAAAGCCTTAGTCTAGACCGTTAAAGCTAAGTCCCCTTAGCTTCATAGAAATCTTTCTCTGTACTCTTGTGTACGTGAAGTTTTGAGGCACCTTGTAACGGGGCACTGCCGACTTGTACTGCTTCAGTACAAGTCCACTTTGCACGGCTTCAGTGCGAATGGTGCCTCACGTCACTTCAAGTATACTAGTACGTGCAGAGGAAAACTATCTTTTATGACAGTTGCTTTAAAAAGGGTTAATAAAAAACTGTATTTAATTTCATTAGGTTCTTCTGTTTCTATCTATTTTTAATAACTTAATTATATACTAATACAAAACATGTAACATACTCTTATCTGTCTCTCTCTTTGCGCGCGTCCAGCGCTGACTGGACCGCGGAGCAAGTATTTATAATGGTCTATATCTACCAATGCATAAGCTTTCCGAATATACTATGTAAAGTAGTATTCTCCAAATATTGTCTACCTTTTAGATAATATATTAATTAATAACCTTTAAGTTTTAATTTCATGTAACGATACACTCCGTTACGTCACTTCTCCCTTAAACGACAATCACTCTGACTTTCATTGAATAGAGTGGTCATTAAGACCACTTAATTCAAAAAGATGTTGATTGCTTAGAACCATCATTTTCAATTCTATCGCATCGTTAACAAGTCCATGTGGTGTGCGAATAGTGCAGCGCCTTCAGCTGCGGTATATGCAGCTGCGGGCGACGCATTAGTGTCTCTTGCCGTCGCCGTTTCGTCTGCCGTAGGATCATCTTCTCCCGCAACACTATATGTTGCGGGTGCACGTGGTGAGTCACCACGTGAATGCGACCTCTCTTGGAGGCCGACTATGAATTCGAGTCGGACGAAATGGACGACTCGGGGAGAGCAGAACAGTCGCCTGATCGTCGCCAGGCGGTTGACTATGAGCCTTCGGATGAGGGGGCTCAATCGAATAGACGTGCTAATAGCGTTCGCTATAGCATGTTCGGTTCCGATGATGAGAATGATTCCTCATCGCCAGCACCAATTCGGTGATGACGATGGCGTAATCCATCGTAATAAAAGTTCTTGTGGTACCACTGCTTCAGTGGGTACCACTCAGGGGAGAGCAGATAATAAAATGTCTCGTCTTGCCCTGAGAAGAAGCCGTGACTTTTGACCGAACGGCTACTCAGTAGCTTGTCTGGAAAGACTACTCCTCACAATAAATATCCTTTATTTATTGCGACAAAGCCACATGGCCTTGATCCCAGCGCAAAGAACTTCCCCGCTGAGAGAGATTATTATCTCGATGCTTTTTTTAAGAATCGATGGTATAGTGGCAACAACAAACGAGATAAAATCTCGTTGATTCAAGCCTGTAACGCGTTTATTCGCAATGTCAAAGACATTGGACGCGAAGCCTAGCTTCAAAGACTTAACGCTATTCGCGTTAAGTTTGAAAATCAAATCCAACCAGTGCAAGATTAAAACCGCACCGGTTGTTTCGTGAGACAAGACGTCCATGCCTTACGTGGGGTGATCCCTGTCCATGTTGGGTCAACATCACGAAACGAGTGAAAGGAAATGTGTATTCCCTTTCTTCGCCCTGGGGGAGGGCTCGCATCTCTATCGAAATGCGCGATGCGATTGACGTTTTGCAACCGATTTTCAAGCGCCAGGGGCGCGTGTTTCCTGATGGACCTTCTGATCCATCGGATGGGTCTCGTCATACTGACGGACGAGGCCCTCAAAGTCAACGATCAGCTGGGAACGAGGCTCCCAGCTGTCATGCGAAGGTGGATAACCGCGCCAGCGGACCAGATAACTTGTTCGCTGCCTCTTCACATCACGGTGGTTTAGAATACGTTTCACAAGGAATTGTTGACCACCGTGGGAATCCACCAATGGTTGTGGTGGAGGAGTAAAAATTAGATCTGAACCGTGTGTCGGATCTAGAGTCGAAGATCGACAAATCGACCGCTACCTCCATGTATTGGCTGAGGTGTCTTCAACACGAGCGCGGTAAACGTCACCCGTTGGAGCAGACGCTGCAGGCTAACTATATCGAACGGTTTTCCAACCGTTCGAAGAGTGCGTACTCAATGTTGGAGTACGAACGGAAGTATCACGCTCTTCGTGATGAGCAGTCGTCAGCTCATCGCGGTTTCGAGGATCTTCGGACCCGACATGAGAATCTGGTTCGTGACCACAATAATCTTTTAGGGATTCTTGAAAAGGGTGGTAAGATCCGTCCTCGGAAGAAACCGCGTATTGATGGTACGGGCGGAGCCTTACCTATGTAAAACGTAGGATGCGTTCGCATCCTACGTGGCTATTCTATTGTGTACGCATTGCTCTGCGATGCAGTACACGGAATGGCCCAATGAAATCGTGGATTAGTTACTGCTACTTACATTAGTTGTGCAAGTACGCTGCTAATCCAAGGAACTTTCTAAGTCCCTTGACATCGACTGGAACTGGCCAGTCGGTAATTGCCTTGATCTTTTCGGGATCATGGCGCACGCCGTGCTTCCCGACGATGCACCCAAGAAGTGGTATTTCGCTTGCAGCGAATATTCATTTCTTGAGATTTGCGTACAACTTATGCTTTAGCATAAGTGTAAGAACCTGACAAACCTGAGTTTTATGAGATTCCACGTCCGTTTTTCCGTCCATAGCCGGGCTATGGACAAATACATTGTTAAAATAATTCGGTGCGAATCCTCGCACCTGTCTCGACAGATCCGTTACGCATCTGTTAAATGTTGCAGGGGCCTTACTAAGATTCGAAAAAAAATATGGATACATTTCTCATGTCAGACCACTATGTGCCTCCCTCTGGCACTACTAAGCACTGCCAGAGCATTCCCACTGGGAGTGCTCACTGCTGTGTACGGGATGTCCCGTTCACGCATAAGGATCTGATAAAACCCATCCATCAGATCCATATACGAAAAGATGGTACTCTTAGACATACCATCAATGATTACGTCTTTTCTAGGTATCGGCGTTTGAGCCGGTACCGTTGCAGCATTCAGTTTATTGAATGCGTGCAATATCCGCCACCCTCCTGTGTCTTTTCGCACACAGAAGGTCGGAGAGCTATGTGGAGGGGGGGGGGTGACTCCCTTACATGGCCCGTTTTTAAACGATCGATATTTTTTTTTAAATCGCAAGTACTTGTTCACGAGGCGGTGGCCACTGCTTCATGGCACAGTAATTCGAGCCCGGTTGAAGCTCGATCTCATGTCGAGTGCCTTTATCCTTAGGCAACTCGCATGGATCTACTTCAGGGAATACACACCTGAATTTAATCAAATCCTTGTATAAAGGATTTGTCTAAGTGACTCCCAGGATTGGGTATATATCGCTCAATTCGAGTCTTTCCATCGAGGACACTTTCGTTCATCGATGAGCTCCTGAGAACCAGCTCGTTATCTGCAAAAATTACCGCTTACCGAATATCGGTTACGTATTCGTCCTCTGTGACGAGTAGGCATATCTGCTTGATTATACCACTATGCAGATCTCTCAAGAACCGTTTTTAAGTTCTAGGGCTGGTAATTGAGTTATCGCCGAAGTTAATTTCGGAGGCGCATACAGATCAGGAGTATAAGCGTCTACTCTTGATTTGTCATTAACTAAGACATTCATTGTCTCGGTTTCTTCCTGGGACCCCTTTTCCACAGGATGCCGGGGGATTAATCTCTCGGGATGCTGAAGTCTAGTCACTTAAGCATTAATTATTTGAGGAGATTTCTCCTCAAGCAGGTGTGGACTTATTCCCTCAATGTCTGCCGACTGTGATTGCGCTATCACAGTCGGGTCCTCTACGGTCGACTCTCTACTCGACCTAGGATCATCGTGTTGCCCCTCTAATGCAAACGGTATCTTCCTTGAATGTCGCCCGCTAAGCGTACATTAATGTCTAATTCAACTTTTTCGATTGGTGGAACTTCGGCGCTGCCTTTGCATTCGCACAGCCGCGGCAGCTGACTTTGCATTCGCACAGCCGCCGGCAGCTGACTCCACAGTGTGATAAGTAATTACACTGTGATCTTGTGCAGTCGTATGACCGACTGTACCACCAGTGAGGCCATCGCACTCACTCGTAGTACATTCACATGCTTGTGGACGCTCCAAGACGTTCATTAGATGGCCATCTGATGAACAAGTGGCAAGTATTTACGGATCGATGCTGCCAGCTAATTCGTGGCTCATACTTTCTGTGCCAAGGTAGACCTAGGATGACATCAAATTTGTCATCCTAATCCAGTACGATGAAATCATCATCACACTATAAATCTTTTAAATTGTAGTGAAATTTTACTACGCGTTTCATCACTGTTATCGATGCGCCTGTCGCTAGACGCATCGTCATCCTCGTTGGAGGGATGTCGCGCTCACCATATTTGAGCTTACGACCCTCTAGAGACTGGCTATGAATAAAGCTATTCGACGCCCCACAGTACACTAGAGCTCTAAGGGACAAAACATATGTCACTTTTAACTTGAAGGTGATGAGGGATACCTCATCGCCAGGTGCAGAGACACATAATACTGTGTGTCTGGAGAAACTTTCGTCAAGACATTTGCAATTCTCTTGAGGTTGCTGGATCGGTAGGGCGTTGCGCCCCTACTGACCCCGACCGTTTTTCTGGCGGTCCGCCTCGCTGTTGCGATTTCGCAACAACGTTGGACCCGCGTCCGTTGCCCTTTTTGTCATTCGGCCTGTATCTACGTTCAGTACACCTCGGTTCTGGGCGTGGCGCACTACACTCATGAGCGTAGTGACTTAACGTTTGACAGCGACTGCATCTCTGTAATCGTTTATTGTTCGAAAGCGAGGTTTCTCGCTTTCGACATAAGAGAGGTCCATAGGTTCTGGACATCCAAGCTCGTGTCGTCTCGGAGGACGATACGATGACGAACTAGCTTGAGCTTGTCTCAAGCTTAAGTCCTCCTGCTCCGCAACGGATGTTGCTTTTTTAAGCGTATCCACTTCCAAGCGGAGCTGGTGGGTCTTTACGGGATGATCCGTAAGACCTTGCATGAACACCATTATCAACGAGTGTTCATGAACTGGGTTGTTGGTGATACAACTCGCTAAAAGTCGTATGTGCTAGGCTTTAGCGTGGCCATCACGCTTACCTTGCTTGAGTTTCAGAAGCTCTGATCGAGCTCTGAACTCTGCCCTTGGCGGCTCAAACGTCTGTTTGAGCCGGGCATTAAAAGCCTCTAGCGTCCAAAGATCTATGGGTCGCGCAACTTAAGGCCTAGTGCCCAAGTTTTGGCACGACCTGCCAAATTTGACTGAGCAAATGCGACTTGTATTTGCTCGTCGACGATGTGACAAGCCTTTATGGCATCGTCCAACTCGACGAACCATCTTAAGAGGGAGTCTCTTCGACTCCCCTATAATCTATCTTTAAGGTCCCGGGACAACGCGTGTGCGTCATCCCAAGTACAGGGGCCTGTGCCTGTTGTAACCTCAACAGTTCTGCCTGTTGAGAGCCTTGCTGATTAAGCAAGGCTACCTTCTCCTTCGCCTCGTCAAGTTCATGTTGTATGAATTTGGCGATGGCTGAATGGAGGGCATCTCTGTCCAAACCTGATAGCATGGCCAAGATGGCATCATTCATTACGGTCGAACTTAATCGTTCGACCGCACTTTTTTCTATGTCACTTAGAAAGGAGTAGCTATCGCGCGAAACGTGATGCGTATTTCTATTATCATTTAACATGTCCATCTTAGATAATAGAGCTGTGGTCCTTGATCGGACAACAAAGTGCTACCAGGTGTAACGGGGCACTGCTGGCTTGAACTGCTTCAGTACAAGTCCACTTCGCATTGCTTCAGTGCGAGTGGTGCATCAAGTCACTTCACGTATGTAGCGAACACGTCTTCATGCGGCCACGCTCTACTTAGACGCACACCCTAGCACACCGAGGAAGCGGTAAGACCGTCTTCTCTTGGGTGTATGGAGGTAGTTGTGGCGGGCGCCTTAGCGACCTCACCCACCGCACTAAGTTCTCTGGTAAAGTGTCGTTACGGGAGCGGTAATCCGGCCCCTCGTGCGCACTTACTAAGTAGAAAGTAGTTTTCAGACTGAGTTATATTTAGTCGCATTAAATATAAATACCTTTTTGTCAATCCAAATTGTCATCTCTGTAGACAACACTAATGTGTATCGCGAGCGTTTCTTTCTACATACCGCGAGTAACGGATGACGCTAGCCGTCATCTTTTTTAATGTGAATGCACCTATGTGCATCACATACACAAGGGTTGGTCACAAATGTGAACCACACCCGAGTGGTGGGTCTAATTACTTTTTTTAATTAATTGACCATCCTCTTAAGTACACCAAGTGTACTTAACGGGGACTGTGTAACATTAGGGCAACTTTAGCCTGTTACAACGTACACTAGTACGGGCAGAGGAAGACTCTCTTTTAAAACACTTAAGTTAAAGAGGGTTAAAAATAAACTGTATTTAATATAATTAAGTTCTTCTGTTTCTATCTATTTAATACTAACTTAATTATATACTAATGCAAAACATGTAATAAGATTTTATCCGTCACTCTCTTTGCGCGCGTCCAGCGCTGACTGGACCGCGGAGAAAGTATTTATAATGGTCTATATCTACCAATAGATAAGCTTTCCGAATATTATTACGTAAAGTAATATTCTCCAAATATTCTCTACCTTTTAGATATTATAATATTTAACAACCTTTAAGTGTTCAGTTTTATATAACGATACACCCCGTTACACACCTCACCTACACTGTAATCAGTGTAAGGTAGACTAGTACTAGTGAAAAATGCCCCGTTACAAGTACACTTTGAAAGAAATTTTTAGCTTATTGGCTTTCTTTTCAATAATGAGAGCAGATGTGCTTGTGGGTGGGCGATGGCTCGATATACGACAAAATTTGTGTAGATACAATTCTGCCTTTCTTTGTGTGGCTCAAGTGGAAACTCGTGTCCGAGAAGATTAGTGCATTCGTCTAACAATGCTTCCGTAACAATTTCAAAAGAAATGCTGAGCAACACGTTGAAAACGGGATTCAACATCGAATTAAAGTTCTCGACTCTTTCATTAGTATTCTTTAAGACTCTTAATTATCGGAAATCCATGACGAAAACCGAGTCGAAGAGGATGTGACAAGCAGTTTAATGTCCACGAGTGGAAAAAATACTTTCCTGCTTGTTACATTATTGGCATCATCGACACTTTGCAGTGAATGCGTCGTTTCTCAGATGTTTTACGAATGAACACGTTTTATCGGTGTTTCATAATAAAAGTCACAAAGACACTGCAATTAAAGCTTAACAAGTGTGTCGTGGACGCAGCAGTTGCACCGGCAAACACGTCTTAAAAGCATGGGTCATGTGGCTGCTTTATTCTTCTGTCCTCGTGTGAGCTACCACGCATTCCAATCGCTACCAGGATTTGACCACCATGTCATTCGAATGAAAGTCTTTCTGCTTCTCTAGCCTGTATTTCGACATTGTTTCATTTCTCGTTATTGTCTTCGTCATACGACATCATACCGCACCTTGGACCAGATCGTAAATAATTCCCACTATACCACAAATCGTAACCGAAGCCAAGCAACGCTTGTTTGCGTTACACCACGAAAGCCTGGCGAAAAACGAAAACCTTTGCCCACGCAAATTTTAAGTACACCGTGCATTCCTTTTCTGTCCGGCCAGCTGTCTTATACCCAACGTACATTTACTTCTGCTACAAGCGCTCGCCGTCTATATCTCGATGCTGTCATCGACGCTTAAGACGACAAATTGCTTGCGTGCTGCTCTTGAGGCCTGTCTCAAGTTCGAATAAAAGCTAAATTTTGCTGGTAGTCTTAATGTTGTGGACAGCGCAGCTGCTCGATCACAAGTCGTACAGAATTTTGGACGAGCAATTGCTGAAGCACGCAAAAATTACACTGAACTAAAAAGCGTACAAGTGACGGGTGTTTTCACGCAAACTCGCTTAAGTAAATGGTATATCCTTCCTTTCGCTGAAGTTGGCTATCAATGGAAGGATCGACTGATGCAAGCGTTATTGCGCGTTCCCCCATTAAGATAGTTTTGTTAAATCGTGCAATCGTTTTTGTGGTGCAATGTTTAAACAGCTCTTTTATCCAATGCAGATTGAAATTTCACCGGAAACTTTAACCTACAAACAAGTGTGCTGAAGTGCGGAAACATTTACAATACTGGAAATACTAAAACTTGCGCTCTAAAATTCACTTGAACTCTAGCAGCGTTCTGGCGCTCAGCATGCTCATGTCATAAAAAGAAGACACGGCGGCGCGCAATAATCGAATTTCTGTGGCCGCGATGTGGCTGCAACGTATACATGAATATAAATTCAAGGCGTGGAAATCTGAGCTCGTTACTTACACAAGCAGCTCCGTCCCCTTGACGGTTAGCGTACGAATAATTTTCTTTGGCTGCAGTTCCTCGTCCACCTCTAGCGTCCGCAGCACGTACAGAGCGTCCAATTTATCGGTAAATCTTAAAGTCATTTTGCTGTCATGATTTAATTTTAAATGTTTGTGAGATATTTTGCTATCACATATTAAGTATGCCAACAGAGCAATCGTTATTGAACTAACCATTCAAATGGAAGCGTCGCGCTGTTCGACGTCCAATTATGCTGCGCCGACATCTGTCGTTTCTTTTCTGGTCTCTTCAACAGATTTATCTCGCCAATTTATTAAGGTAGGATGCAAGAACCTTAGCTCTTGATTGGCCTTTAAAGTATTTTATCAATTCTGAATTATGGCGGTCATATTGACAAGAAATGTCGGACAAGAATTCAGTGCTTAGCGCCTATATTCATATACTCAAAAAAGTGTGCGCTCACAGCAAAGATGCAATCTCCAGCAGCGCGTCCTCAAAGATGCATCAGGTTAGTACAAAATGTTTATCTGGTAACTTCAATAAATCATTTAGCTTCAACAAGCGATATGCGTAAAAGTTAAATACATGAACGCGAGCATTGTAACGGGGTGTCTCGTTACATGAAATTAACAATAAAAGATTGTTAATTAATATTATCCAAAAGGTAGATAATATTTGGAGGAAATTACTTTAAATAGTAATTTCCTGAATTCTTATCCATAAATAGGTATAGACCATTATGTCTATTTATTCCGCAGACTAATCAGCTGTAGAAGTAATCAAAGAGAGTTACGAGATAAGATAGATAAGAATTCATTTACATGTTTAGTATTAGTTTATAGTTAAGACAACATTTACAAAGATAGATTAACAAGACACTTAACTATATTAATACAGTTTTCATTTTACACTCTTAAGCTAACTTGCCTTAAGAGAAGTCTTCCTCTATACGTACAGTGTACGTCACCTAACGAGAGGCACCACTCACATCTGAAGCAGTGTGAAGTGGACTTGTACTGAAACAGTACAAGTCGCAGTCCCCTATATTTTGAGGTGTCAATCTTCAGAGTTTCGGGACGACGCGTTTACGTCATCCCAGGTACAGGGGTCTGTACCTGTTGTAATCTCAACAGTTCCGCCTGTTGAGAGCCTTGCTGATTCAGCAAGGCTACTTTTTCCTTCATCTCGTCAAGTTCATGTTGTATGAACTTGGCGACGGTTGAATGGAGGGCATCTCTGTCTAAGTTGGACAGTAATGCCAGGATTGCATCGTTTCCTACGGATGAACTCATTCGTTCAACCGCACTCCTTTCTATATCACTTAGAAAGGAGTAGCTTTCAGGGGAAACGTGATGCGTATTCCCACTACCATCTAACATGTCCATGTTAGATAAAGGAAATGTGGTCTTTGGACCGACTAAAGAGTGCTACCAGGTGTAACGGGGCACTACGACTTGTACTGCTTCAGTACAAGTCCACTTCGCACTGCTTCAGTTGCGAGTGGTGCCTTACGTTATTTCACGTGCACTAGTACGTGCAAAGGAAGACTTCTCTTTAAGGCAACTAGCTTGAGAATGAGAATGAGAACTGGATTAATATAAATAAGTAACTCTTCTTTCTATCTGTTAACTCTAACTTAATTATAAACTAATACTAAGCCATGCAATTGAGATCTTATCTTATCTTATCTGTCTCTCTTTTGTTTACATCTACAGTTGATTAGTCTGCGGATAAATAGATATAATAACCTATATCTATTTATGGATAAGACTTCTAAACATTACTATTTAAAGAAATATCCTTCAAATATTATCTACCTGTTAGATAATATAATAATTAAAAACCTTCAAGTGTTATTTTCTATAAACGATACCCTTCGTTACACATACAGTGAAAATATATTACATGACGTTTTTATTATATACAGATGGGGAGGATGTTGGGCTAAACCAAAAGGCCATTTACAATTGGCGTAGCAGGTGACATATTGTAGTCATCTCCAATGGGAGAAGGAGGTGACTTATTCCCCACAGTAGACGCATTAGCGTCTACTGAAACATTTGCATTATAGCAGCTGCACGGATACGTGCAGCTGCCAGCTTAGCGGCCTCACGGCTACGCGCACGGACTAATTAGTCGACATGCGCAAACGAATTGATTTTTGAAAAAAATCACTAATGCGTTAAAATTAAAAAAAATCATTAAAAAAACAATAATACAAAAACTATAGGGAAAGGCATAACAAAATTTCTCTGTCACTTCACAATAATAAGTATTGTGACTGCTGGTTAAGAGGGGGGTGATGTAACGGGGTGTCCCGTTACATAAGTATTGTTTCCTAAAAGAATAATAATTAATATTTGGTTCTATGAAAGGAAGTAATCAAACAAGTACAAATAGTTATCTTTATTAATTATTGGACTTAATAGTTCCAATATTACCAAATTTGGTATTATTGACGCAGTAAGACGTTAGTTTAATTATTAGATTAATTTAATTTAAAGTAACCCCGCCAATCGCCACAGAGCATGATTGTGCGGTGCGCAAGTAGGCGCCATAATTAGTTATTAATATAATAAAATCAGTAATAGATAGAAGATCGTAACGAGCAAACTTCATATATTAATACACTTTTACATTTTCTCTATTCTAAAGCCTTAGTCTAGACCCTACAAGCTATCCCCTTAGCTTTATAGAAACGTCCCTCTCTACGTCGTGTACGTAAAGTTTCGAGGCACCTCGCCTTCACTGTAATCAGTGTAGGTTGGCTAGTACTGTTATCATTACTAGCGAAAAGTGCCCCGTTACACGTTGTCTTTTGCTTCAATATTACCTGATTTGGTAATATTGGAAATATTAAGCTAAAATTATAAGATGATAATAATTTTAAGGTCCAAGTCGGCGTCATCGCCCGACTCAGTGGCTACTGAAAAGGCCACCGGATCACCCGGGGCATAGTCCGTTAAACTTTAGGGTTCTAACGTGACAACCAAAGAGGTGATGACGTGGTTGTTCGACACGTCGGACCTCTTTGGTGGGGAGTCATCTGATGATGACTCCACAGTCACTTACAACTCGGATGATGTCAGCATGCGTCACCAGGATGATAACTCCGGTGTGTTACACCGGACTTGCCCTTCAATTGATAATTAGTTAATTTTTGAATTTCTAATCATATACACCTTTTTGGTGCACAGGACAAGACCACCTACCATTATACTTTGGAGGATTTGTCGGCCCCGGATATCGAACCCGCGACCTGCCGGTCCTAGAGTGAGTTGCGTACCACTACTACACCAGGATCAGTAGGATTATTACTCTGTTAATGTCAGAATGCCTCACCAGGAACGAAGCAATCGTCAAGGCCGCTTCGATCAGCATACTACTGGTGGTGCTAGTATGCGTCACCAGGGACGAAGTGATTTTAGGAATCGCTCCGAAAGTAATGTTGGCGTTAACGTTAACATGAACCATTGGGAGAGGGACCGCACTACTTTGCCGTTTGTTCCCGAAAAAAAGCCTTTGTTGCCCTCTAGAGCAACCTAACTTGTTAGTCTGGTATGACCAACGATCGATATAATATCCGGTTGTTCGACTCATCCACTCGTCCTGGTGAGGATGAAACGGAATTCTGCATCGATGCCTTATTCCGGCATCGGTGGTACACTTGTAAGCAGGCGAAGGATGTCACTCCT
Source organism: Bremia lactucae (assembly GCF_004359215.1). Classification (NCBI taxonomy): domain Eukaryota; phylum Oomycota; class Peronosporomycetes; order Peronosporales; family Peronosporaceae; genus Bremia; species Bremia lactucae. The sequence continues at coordinate 24,550 of NW_027152062.1, read as the reverse complement.
TTGTTCCAAGCTTGGGTAGGATTTGTACAGAATGTGCAACGCATCGGCCGCGAGGTCTGGCTTGACAAACTGGGTGTTTTCCGTGAACGATTAATAAAAACGGACCGTAGTCGGTGCACGCTACAAGCTGGACCGCTTGTCTAAAGAGTCAGGGTTCCTTGACTCTCGCGGAGGGATTCATGTCAATGCTGTTTTTATGGTGCAGGTCATGCCCCTAAAGAGGCACACTCCCTTAAGGATCCTCATTAGAGGACGCTTATCTCTTGTGAGATGCACGGAGGGATTGAGAACCTCCAATCCTTTTATGAGCGCGCGAAGCGCTCGTTTTCTGATTGGACCCTCTGTCGAGGAGGATGGGTCTCGTCGTGCTGTCGAACGACCCGGAACGACCATTATCAGTTGGGAACGAGGCTCCCAACTATCACGCGAGGGTGGATATCCTCGTTAACGAACGGGTCAGCTTGTATAACTCGAATTCCTCTCACCTCACCGTGGTTCGAGATGCGTTCAACAAGAAAACGCTTTTCACCACTCGAACCCGTCAATGTCGATGGGGAGGGAAAATCGGGTTCGCCTCGTTCTACAAACCCGAGTCAACATCGTGATTTGGATCACACCCTCCATTATTTTCGGGAGGTCATTGATCACGAGCGATCCCGTCGCCTCGAGTTTGCGATGACGGTCGATAATGTTTATCGTGACCAATTAAAAATTTGTACGCAAATTGCGACTGGTCAATTGGCGAATGAAAGGACACATCAGTTCCTTCAAACGAGCTGGTGACAGCTCGTCAGAAGATATCTTCCTTGGAGGAAAGAGTGGATCGTCTGGTTCAAGATAATCAGACTCGGTGCCAAGACAAAAAGGCTTTGGCGGATGCCCTTGGCCGTTCCGGTGTAATCCGGAATCGGAAGAAGCCTCGTTCTGATGGCACAAGCGGAGGCGCCCAACATAAACCGTAGGATGCGTACACATACTACGAGGCAGCCCGATCGTGTAAGCATTGCCTTGGCGATGTAGTACACGAAACGGGCCGATATACCTGCGCTTTATTACTGCCTACATTCGTCATTACATTTTTTGGTAGGTTTACCGTAGACAGTAGGACTAGGTCGTTGACATTAAATGAAGAATGTTTGCACTTCCATTTTTGTCAGAGTTCCGTTTCTGTCAGTCCACCGCATCTGCGTTGAAATCCTGTACGAAAAGCCAGCAGGTATTCACCTGCAGGCTCAGTTTTTTTTATCGTCAGTGCGACCGGTGCGCACTGCGAAGATTTCATTCTCCTCATTAGTGAGAGCATTTTGTTCTGACTAACATCATTGTCATCGATGCGGTGTATTTCGGCATCGTTATCAAAGTCAATAATAGCATTTTTGTTACTACTGAGTTTGTCCACTTCAATGTTGACTGAATCAACATTGTTATCATTCGCGTTGACCCTACGGTCAATGCGTGATGAGCAAGACCTAGAAGGTACTTTGCTCAAGCGAGTCCCCCCCTTGAAATAAAGCCACTTTTAAACAGGCTGGGTTAATGTGGATAACGTAAGCCATTCACGTAAAACCATGTATGCTTCGTAAAACCATGTATGCTTCGTAAAACCATGTATGCTTCTAGGAGCATGCACTGAATTGTTTATGGCAAACTCCACAATCGACAAGAACTCGCTCCAACTTGCGAAAAAGTGGACGTATTCTCGAACTAACTCTTCAAGGATACAATTTGCACGTTCTGTCGGATTATCATTTTCAAAATGGTCAGAAGTTGACATTTTCAACTGTGTTCCAAGGGATTTGACCACAGTTTGCCAGAATTCCGCTGTGAATCTGGGGCCTCGATCTGAGACCCGTTCACGTGTTAGCCCATGGAGTTTGAATACCGTGTCGATAAATACACGGGCACAACCCGGAGCCGTAATCGACTCTAGTACTGCAGCAAGATGTACCATCTTGCTGAATCGGTCTACAAAAACAAGGATTCCACTGTTTTGTGATCGTCTTCGGGAAAACCGAAGACGAAGTCCATAGATACGGACTGCCAACACTCACCGGAACAGGCAGAGGTTGTAACGGAGCACGGGATGAAGCACTGGGCTCCACCCGTTGACAAACTTCGCAAGCACGTATGGACTTGCGGACGAACTCATACTGGCGCGCCCATAGAAGTCGCAACTTACCGTGAGATAAGTCTTCTCACGTTCACGATGCTCATTTATTGGAGCATCGTGACGCCCATACATTATGCGTACAAACAAATCATTATGGGTAGGGATGACGACACGAGGTGGGTCGCTAGCAATGCCCGTGCATACAGTAAACCATTGCGTGTTGTGTATCGATCTGCTGAGGATCGGTACAATTTCGCCAATCCTTTCAACGATTGTTGGGATGGATTTCTAAGATAATCAATCAGCCCTTGAAGAGCTTTATCTTTTTGATAAGCTCCTCTAACGTCGTCAAGTAATGTTGGTGATGGAACACTTATTGTTGCAACAGTGGGCTTATCCTCACTGTTGTTTTGCGAAGCCGGCTCAAAAATGGGTCCGGCGCGAAAGAGCATCAGCGACGATGATAAGTCGTCGTGAATTATATTCTACGGAGAAGTTGTACTCCGCGAAGAAAGACAACGATCTCGCCATCCTTTGCAAGAGGTGTGGACTGTTTACGGCCGACATATTTAATGGCAAGGAGTTCTTGTTATGCACTGGATAATTTTGTTCAGCTGGTTACAACTGACGCGATAAATGACAGACGACGCTCTGCGCCGTCTGTGTCGTATTGCATTAACGCACAGCCGATTGCAAAATCGCTGGCGTCACAGACCATTTGAAATGGTCTGTTTTGGTTAGCAATCGCCAGGATTGGCGATTGCCTCAAGCTTTGCTAGATACCCTCAAAGAAAAGCTGACAATCAGCCTTCCATGGCCACCTTAAAATTCTCTCCAACAATGAAGATATATGTACTGTCATTTCGGCATAATTGCGGGAATACCTTTGTAATTCCGCCGCTAAGCCGATGAAGTTTCGAAGTCCTTTTACATCGACTGGCATTGGCCAGTCGGTGATTGCCTTAATCTTTTTCGGATCATGGCGTACCCACGATGCACCCAAGAAGTGGTGTTTACTTGCGGCGAATATACACTTCTTGAGACTTGCGTAAAACTTATGCTTACGCATCGGTGCAAGAATCTTTCGGACGTATTCCAACGTCCGGCTTTCCGTAATGGCTCTGCTATGAACGAAGACGTCATTAAAATGGTGCGAAATCCCGCACCGATCTCAACAGATTGGTTACACATCTATTAAATGTCGCAGGGGCATTACTAAGTCCCTGTGACATAACTAGCCACTCACATAGCATTCCGCTTGGTGTTCTTACTGTGATGAACGGGATATCTTGTTCACGCATAAGGATCTGATAGAATTCATCCATCCAATTTATTGACGAAATAGAACTTTTTGACATATCATCTATAATTACGTCTTTTCGTGGTATCGGCGTTTGAGCCGGTACCGTTGCAGCGTTCAATAAATTAAACGCATGCACAATCCGCCATCCTCCTGTTGCTTTACGCGCACAGAAGGTCAGAGAGCTATGTTGGGAGGTCGTCTCCCTCATATGGCCCGCTGCTAAGCGATTGGCAAAGAATTCGTCGATCGCTTTTACTAGTTCACGAGGCAATGGCCACTGGTTCATGACACAGTAATTCGGACCTGGAATCATATCGATTTCGTATCGAGTGCATTTATTCTTAGGCAACTCGCACGGTAGGGATTCAGGAAATGCATCCTTCAATTCGATCAAATCTTTATATAAGGGATTTGTCTTCGAAGACTGCCAGGCTGGGGAGTACAACGTTCAATCCAAGCCTTCTCATCGAGGACATTTCCGTTCATCGATGAGCTGCTGAGAACCCGTTCGTTCTCAGGAAATGCTATTGCCGACCAAATATCGGCCACGTATTTGTCATCTGCAACAAGTATGCAGATCTGCTTGACTTAGCCACTACGCATATCACGCAAGAACCGTTTCGGTTCTAGCGTTGACATTTGAGTTATCTCCAAAGTTATCTTCGAAGGCGCTATCAGATCAGCGCCTACACTTGATCCGCTGTTTACTTAGGTATTTAATGTCTCAGTTTCCTCTTTGGAACTTACTTCCAAAGGAACCTGCGATCCTTTGACCGCAGGTTTCTAGGGTCTTTTTCTTGCACAATCTTGGGGACTATTCCCTCAAGTTCTATTTGGAAAATATCCCCCACTGCCTCTTGCTGTGGTTGTGCAACCACAGCGAGATACTCTAGGATCGACTCTCCAGTCGATCTAGAATTTTCGCATTGTCTCTAATAGACAGCGGTTTCAAATGTTCTTGAATGTTGCTTTCGAAGCAAGCATCCTTGTTTCGTACCACTCAACTTATTTGAGTGGTCGAATTTCGACGCTGGATGTGCTTGTGCACAGCCGTCGGTATCTAACTCCACAGTGTGATGGTTTTCAAACGGAGGTCTTGTGCAGTCGTGAAAACGACCGAACTACAAGTGAGGCCATCGCACTCTCTCGTACGATATTTAACACACTTGTGGACGCTCAAAGAGGTTCATCAAATGCCCCTCTGATGAACGAGAGGCAAACATCCTCAAGCCTTGATGCTGCTAATTTATACATGGCTCGTAGTTTCTGAGCCATGGTAAATTAAGGATGACATCAAATTTGTCATCCAAATTAAGTACGTTGAATTCATCATCATACTGTTCACCCTTTCACGAGTATTAAATACCAACTACACGTTTCTTTACTGTTACAGATGCGCCCGTTGCTAGGCGCACTGTCATCCTCGTTAGAGGTATATCGCGCTCAATAAATATGAGTCTGCGATCTTCTAGCGATTTGCGTCGGAAAAAATTGTTCGACGCCCTACAATTGACTAGAGACATAAGTGGCAACATATTTGCTACTATATTTGTTAAGGTGATGAGGTTAACCTCATCACCTGGGGCAGTTACACACAATGTTTGTGTGTGAGAAGCAACTTTCATCAAAAGACCTGCAAATTCTTTTGACGTTGCTGGATCAGGAGGGCGCTCCGCACCTACTGACCCCGACCGTTTTTTTGACGATCCAACTCGCCGTTGCGATTTCGCAACAGCGTCGGATCCGTGTCCTCCGATATTCCTAGCGAGAGGTCGATCGTTTCGCTCAAAATTTTCTAGACACTGGCCGTGTGGCACTACAATCATAGGCGTAGCAACCCGTTTTTTGACAACGATTACATTTTTGAAATAGTTCGTAACTTGAAGAGCAAGGTATCTCGCTCTCTATATACGAGAGGTTCATTGATTCTGGACCTCCGTTTAGCTTGCCGTCATGGAGGACGATAAGCCTCAGGGTGGACGAAAGCCTCTTTCAGGCTGAAGTCTTCGGGTTCCGCTACTGAGATCGTTTTATCAAGCGTCTCTAGTTCAAGCCGGAACAGGTGTGTCTTGATAGGACCGTCTGCAAAACTAATAATTAATACAGTTACCTGTGTTTGTGCATCTAATGGATGACTCTTACAACGTATCGTGTATGTTGGACATACGCGTGAATATCGCGCTTGTCCTGCTTCAAATCCAGGAGCTCGGCTCAGCCCTGAATTCGGCATGTGGCGGCTCAAATGTTTGACTGAGTCGGGTCTTTAAATCTCGTACGACTTAAACCTAACGTGTCGTAAAGCTTGAGCCCTAACGATATTTGGCACGTCCGGCTTCGTCGGACGTGCCAAATTTCACTTTCGTCGCATCATCATTGATGCGGCGAGCTTTAATGGCGTTGTATATTCGACAAACCATCTCAAAAGGGAGTCGCCTTCGACTGCCTTAAACTTAGGAATTTCGAACTTTAAGCTTTCGGGTCGACGTGGAAGCATCGGCCCGCTAGCAGCCTGTAAATGCTCGTGTCTCAGCAGTTCCAACTGTTAAGCACCCTGTTCTCAACACTTCCGCGTGTTGAGAGCCTTGCCGGCGAAGCAGTCTACTTTCTTAGGTTCCGTCGAATTCATGTTGTATGAATTCGGCTATAGCTGCATGTTGCCCGTCTCTTTGCAGAGCGAACAACATTGCGCTAACGGCTGGTCCACCTAGAACCGAACTCATGTGTTCGATCGCTATTCATTCAAGGTCACTCAAATGAATGAGCCTTTCGTGCGTTGCGCGATAGCCTTCTTGAGGAGATTGAAAGCTATCTCCTTCTTCATCCAACATGTCCATGACGGATGGAACGTGCGTAGGCCGTTGATTGGAGTGTTACCAGGTGTAACGGACTGTTAACAATACTAGTCAACCTATACTGATAACAGTGAAGATGGAGTGCCTCGAATACTTCACGTGCAAGACGTGCAGAGGAAGGTTCTAAGTCTTAGCTACTAAAGATAAATTCTTAGGCCTTATAATACGGAACAAGTAAAACCGTACATATATATCAAGTTTCTGACATAACGATCTTCGATCTACTGACTTTAATATGTTAATAGCCTACTAGGTAATGCGCCTCCTTGGGCAACGCCTTATCGTGTCTTGTAACGATTGGTGGGGTTGATTTAAACTTAAATCAACCAATCAATAGAAGTAATGTCGTATTGCTTCAAAAGCACCAAAATTGGTGATTTTTGAACTATTAAGTAAGATTTCAAAATTATAAATACAATGATTTGGTACTTCTATATTTATTTTCTCTCTTAAACATTAATATTTATTGTATCTCTTATAGGAAATATTACTTATGTAATGGTACATCCGTTACACAGCAGTTCTGTTGATTGGCTGATTTAAGTTTAAACCAACCCCGCCAATCGTTACTAGGCACGATTGGGCGGTGCGCAAGTAGTAGGCGCTATTCATTGTTTGATACTATATACTTAAGTCAGTTGACAGAAGATTGCTACGTAGGAACTTAATATATATGAATACAGCTTTACTTTTCAAAATTCAAGTCGTTAGTATTTACGTTTAGTATCTAATACTTCGTAGCTACCTTAAGACTTCGTCTGCACGTCATTGCACGTGAAGTATCGAGGCACTGTTATCAGTCCTAGCGAAGGCTGCTCCGTTATACCTGGTAGCACTTCGTGGTCCGTTCAAAGGCCACGCACGTTCCATCTAACATGGGCATGATGGATGTGTCGAAATATGCACAAAGAAGGTGCATAGGGTGACGTTTCAAGTTACGCGCAGAGAAGGTGCGTAATGCAACTATTCAAGATACACACAAAGAAGGCACAGTGAGTGCAAATTAAGGGCTCATTACTCACTCACACTGTCGCATGCTCTATGATGTGTCAGATACTAATGAACTCCTATTAAGTAATTTAGGACAGGCTAATTAGGGATGCACAAGTAGAATTAAGATAGTACATATTAGTTTCCCATTTACTACTTCGTTCGTAAGCTACACCATTCTAACAAGTTATGAGCCCAACTTCCAACTTACCTGCAAGTGATGTCGAACTTTCGACAACTTCTAGTCACGAAAGGGCTAGGTCGGAATCGGCAGCAACCACCTTGCACCGGTTGGGGTTCGTTTCTCAAACTTAACGCGAATCGAGTTAAATCTTTGAAGCCAGTCTTCGCGTCCAATGTCTGTGACATTGCGAATGAACGCGCTCCAGGCTTGCATCAACGAGATTTTATCTCGTTTATTGATGACACTGTACCATCGATGCTTAAGAAAAGCATCGAGATATAAATCTCCTCACCCGAAAGTTCTTCGCGCTGGTTACAAGGCCATGAAGCGTTGTCGCAATAAATAAGCGATATTAATTTGTAAGGAGTAGTCTCTTCCGACAAGCTACTGACTAGCCGTTCGGGCAAACGCCACGGGTTCTTCTCAGGGGTAAGACGAGACATGTTATCGTCTGCACTCCCCTGAGTGGTACCCACTGAAGCAAGGGTACCACAAGAACTTTTATTACGATGGCTTACGCCATCGTCATCACCACGCAAAGGGATAAGTGCGGGTGACGGCACGGAGACGGTGCTGGCGATGGCGAATAATCCTCATCGTCGGAACCAAACATGCTATAGCGAGCGCTATTAGCACGACTATCCGATTGAGCCCTCTCATTCGAAGGCTCATAGTCAGACGCCAGATGACGTTCAGGCGACTGTTTTACTCTTGTCGAGTCGGCCATTTCATCCGACTCGCACTCATAATCGACCTCTAAAGAGGGGTCGTACTCACGTGGTGAATCACCACGTGCACTCGCAACACCAAGTGTTGTGCGAGTGGAAGACACTACGGTAGACGGAACGTCTACCGCAAGAGATAACAATGCGTCACCCGCGGCTGCACGAACCGCAGCCGAAGGTTCAACACTATCCTCACCCCGCATGAATTGTTCCTTCATGCGATGGAATTTAAAATGATGGATCTGACCAATCAAAATCATTTTAAAAATTAAGTGGTCATTTAGCGACCACTCCACCTAATGACATTCAGAGTGATTGTCGTTTAAGGGAGGGGTGATGTAACGGGGTGTATCGTTACATGAAATTAACAATAAAAGATTGTTAATTAATATTATCCAAAAGGTAGATAATATTTGGAGGAAATTACTTTAAATAGTAATTTCCTGAATTCTTATCCATAAATAGGTATAGACCATTATGTCTATTTATTCCGCAGACTAATCAGCTGTAGAAGTAATCAAAGAGAGTTACAAGATAAGATAGATAAGAATTCATTTACATGTTTAGTATTAGTTTATAGTTAAGACAACATTTACAAAGATAGATTAACAAGACACTTAACTATATTAATACAGTTTTCATTTTACACTCTTAAGCTAACTTGCCTTAAGAGAAGTCTTCCTCTATACGTACAGTGTACGTCACCTAACGAGAGGCACCACTCACATCTGAAGCAGTGTGAAGTGGACTTGTACTGAAACAGTACAAGTCGCAGTGCCCCGTTACAGTACTCACGTCCGAAAAGTTCTTACTTTTATATGGATGCATAAGTTGAGTGCAAATCTGAGGAAGTTTATTTATCTTGCAACGAATATAAACTCATTGGGTGCATCGTGGGTAATGACGGACGTCTGACCATCCTGAAACGTATGGTCAGACAGAACGTGGTGCGCAAGGAGGCGCTACACAAGTCAGTAGATAGAAGATCGTTTGTTAGGAACTTAATATTTCCTATACTTAAGTCTTAGTATTGAGTTTAGTGTCTTAGATACTCAAAACCATCATCTGCACGTCAGCCAATTGTATCTAGTTACGATTGGCAGGGTTGATTTAAAACTTAAATCAACCAATCAACAGAAATGTTGTCTCGTTGCTTCAATATTACCAAATTTGTTGATATTAAAAACATTAAGTAAAAATTATATTATACTTCTTTATTATTTTCCACTTATAGGTAATATTTATTATTTCTCTTATGTGAAAGATATTTATGTAACCCCGTTACACTAACGGTTAACAACCGCGTTACATACGTAATGTTTACCTTTTAAATGTTGGCTTTTTGAGCCACTTAGAAAAAGCCTATAAGTCTTTCTCTGAAAGTTGCTCCGCTACAGGTAAATGTGTGCTTCAAAACAGAACTGTACTTGTTTTTGGGTAGTTATTAAAATGATAATGAAATTTCCTAGGGACATCACCTTTTGTGAATATCACAATCGGTGACCAGCGCTTCGCTTGTTTCATTTTTTAGATTACGCGTAGATGCCACAATGCACAAAAGGCTTTAAAACGCTAAAGTTACGTTTTATTTGGTTTGGGTCAGATAGTTACAAGTTGCAACCACTATCTCAGAAGCACAAGAATATTTCAATACCATCCCAGCTGGTCTTGAAACATAGACTGCTTATTATCCGTGGCGCTGGCGTGGCGCGCATTTAATGATGTCGTCTACTCTGAGGATCATCTCGGCTGCTTCGGCTGCCGAAAATAGAACCTGCGTTTTGCTCTTAAGAGCCTCACGAATCCCCAAAATCTCCATATCGCCCACACATCCATTGCGCATGTCAAGCCCAGCCGTCGTCTCGCCATGGTGGTGAGCTGAACGCAACTGCGTCACCAATTCCGAGCTGTCAAAACCCCCATTGTCAGCAATAATGCTCGGCAATTGGCGCAATGCTCGCGCAAATGCCTCCATGGCCAGCGCCTTTTTACCGGGCACCGATGGCGCCTTCATGTCAATGGCCTGAGCCATAAGTATCTCTGTGCATCCGCCACCCATAACAGTCTGCGAGTATTTCACCGTCTGTGTCAGCACAGCTAGCGCATCATGGAGAGAGCGCTCGGCCTCGTCTAACAGGTGCGTGCTGGCCCCACGGAGCACGACAGAACAAGCAGAACCCGTCTTAACACCAGAAAAACGCAACATGCGGTCCTCACCAATGATTATTTCTTCGATTAGCTTGCATTCGCCAAGCTGTACTGCGTCTGGGTGATCGAACGTAGAAGCAATTTCACCACCTGTGACTGCTGCCAGGTGCTCAATGCCATCAAAATCGGCGTGCTCAATGGCCATAATACCCTTCTCAGTAAAAATTTGCTCTGGGTAATTGTAAATGAGTTGCCGATTTACGAAGCAATTTATGCCAAAGCCAGCAATTTTTTCGACCTTCGACTTCATCTTTGCCTTCTCGGCGTCCTCGATGGCAGAGACCTTGTCCATCGAGTCCACTTTGACGCGTGCACCGTAAATTTTAATTTTATCTGTATCCATGCTTGTGTTTGCCACGAGAATCTTAGCGTTCTCAACACGCTTAGGCTGGCCTACGCCAATCTTCTTGTCCAAGATGAATCCCTCGTCAAGATACGAGTCGCGCAAAGATCCGCCGGCCTTCTTAATAATTTGGATGTAATCTAAATTGCTGGAGCCTTGCAGACGAAGCACAGCATCGACAGCGAGCTTGGCAAAGTGATCCTTTTCGTAAGTCAGCAACTTTGAACTTAGTGTCGTGCGAGCAATATTCATAAGATCCTCGCGAAATTTGTCAACATCTTGTGAATTGTCCTTAGCTGAGTTCACTAATGCATCGTTAGCCGTAGTAAGGGCTATACGCCATCCATCGATGATGGTCTGCGGGTGTATGCGCTGGTCAATAAGCTTTTCAGCCTCACGCAACAACTCGCCGCATAGCACAGCAACACTAGTCGTCCCGTCACCCACTTCTTCGTCTTGTGTCTTAGCGATATCCACGAGGACCTTGGCAGCTGCGTTATCTACGTAGACGCTACGGAGGATGGTGGCACCATCGTTGGTGACCGAGATGCCCTTATCAGGACCACCCATGGACTGCAGGATTTTGTCCATACCCTTGGGTCCTAGTGTCGTCTTGACCATGTCAGCGATAGCAATAGCTCCCACAAATGATGACATACGGGCATTCTCGCCCTTCTCCACCTGCGAATCTGGGTCCAGTACGGCGTGCTGCATGATTTTGAAAAAAATTGCGGCAATGAAAGGATTCCACCTCCACACAACGATCATATGAAACTCTATTGAGATTCCATATCAAAGGATAATGCGAAAGAATAGGCATCGTCTAAGGATATAAAATATGCTTGAGTTACTTTTGTCAAAAGGACAAGCCACTGCTATATGTACACCCCGGCTCCGTTCTGATTGGCTATAAGTCGAGAGGGGTACAAATAGCAAAGGGGGTACCTGTAACGGGGCACTGCCGACTTGTACTGCTTCAGTACAAGTCCACTTTGCACTGCTTCAGTGCAAGTGGTGCCACACGTCACTTCACGTACACTAGTACCGTAACGGGCTAAAGTTGCCCTAATGTTGCACAGTCCCCGTTAAGAACGCTTTGTGTACCTAACGGGATGGTCAATTACTTCAGTTAAGTAATTAGACCCACCACTTGGGTGTAATTCACATTGTGACCAACCCTTGTGTATGTGATGCACATAGGTGTATTCACATTAGAGAATAACGCCTAGCGTCAGCCGTTACGCGAGGTATCTAGAAATGTACACTAGCAATACACATTAGTGTTATATACAGAGATGACATTTTATGATTGGGTAAATAAAGTTATTTATATTTAATACGATTAAATATAAATCAGTCTGAAAACTACTTCCAACTTGGTAAGTGCGCACAAGGAGCCGGATTACCGCTCCCGTGACGACACGTATACTAGAGTAGTTAGTGCGTTGGGTGAGGTCGCTAAGGCGCCCACCACAACTACCTCGCTGAACGCAAGAGAAGCTGGTTTAACCGCTTCCTCGCTGTGCTAAGGTGTGTGTCTAAGAAGAGCGTGACCGCATTACGACGTGCCCGCCTACACTTGGTAGCACTTGAAATCCTTCCCACGACCCGCATCTCACGCACGCAGAG
>NW_027152062.1:0-3679 GCF_004359215.1 Bremia lactucae | reverse complement strand
GTTACGCGAGGTATCTATAAAGATACGCTCGCAATACATATTAAATGATATCTATAGAGATAACATTTTAATTGGTAAAAATAGGTATTTGTATTTAATTCTATTAAATATAAATCAGTCTGAAAACTACTTCCTACTTGGTAAGTGCGCACGAGGAGACGGATTACCGCTCCCGTGACGACACTTAACCAGAGTTCTTAGTTTGTTGGGTGAGGTCGCTAACGCGCCCACCACAACTGCCTCACTGCACGCAAGAGAAGCAGGTTTAACCGCTTCCTGGCTGTGCTAGGGTGTGTGCCTAAGTAGAGCGTGGCCGCATTACGACGTGCCCGCCTACACTCTAATTAAGACACCGGTCTTGGCATTGCCAGACGCGGATAAGCCCTTTAGCGTCGTCTGCGATGCAAGTAAATGGCAATCGGCAGCGCGCTCATGCAGAAGGATGACGATGGCGTTGACCGCGTCATTTCTTATCTGTCCGCGGCTTTTAAAAGCCGCGGACTGAATTACCCCGTGCATGACAAAAAGATACGTATATTAAGTATGCTCTTGTTAAGTTTCGAGTGCATCTTCCCTGGCACTGAATTATTTGTGGTTTATACGGATCATACATCACTGCGGACCACAATAAACGCACCGCACCTCTCGCCTAGAACGGCAAGACGGCTTAGATTCTTCAAAGTTGAATACAAGCCGGGTAAGTCGAATGTCTTGGGAGACGCTTTTTCGCGCAGACCAGACTTCGAGGTTAGACACCAGGAAAGTGTGTCTAGTGCTTAAGCACAATTACAGCCGTCAGCGTTGGCAGCCATGAAGGCATACCACGTGACGAGCTCGTTAGCCTCTGATATACAAGATTGCTACAGTCAGGACGAACATTGTCGCCTGCTGTTGAATTTCTTCGGTGGACGAAAGGTTTCTCTTTCGTCGCACCTAAAAGCTAAGCTAAATGGCTTGAGTTACAGCGACGGCCTGTTATGGTATCAGCTGTCACCTTGTGATTCCTTGAGAAAAAATCTATGTCCCTCTGACACAGATCACAAGCTGAAGATACTTCACAAGCTTCATGATGCACCATCGAGTGGGCACCTGGATCGCGAAAAGACATTCTTACGAGTGTCAAAGGAATTTTGGTGGCCACACTTATATCGATGGGTGGTCAATTATGTTCGCTCCTGCGAATAGTGTCAGCGCAAAAAGCCTGCACCGTCCAGCATTCCGCCATTGAAGCCGCTGTCGACTTCAACGAATTGCTGGAAGTCGATCAGTCTGGGCTTTATGTTTGGCATGCCGCCTGACAGCAACAATCGTTCAGGGCTCTGCTATGAACTGAAACGACATAAAAATCGATGCGAAATCCCACACCGATCTCAACAGATTGGAAGCACATCTGATGAATGTTACAGGTGCATTACTAAGCCCCTGTGGCATAAGTAGCCACTCCCATAGCATTCCCCTTGGGGGTATTACTACTGCGAACGGAATATCCTGTTCACGCATAAGGATCTGATATAATCTTTCCATCTGATCCATTGACGCAAAGATAGTACTCTTTGATATACCATCAATGATTACGTCTTTCGCGGTATCGGCGTTTAAGCCGGTACTGTCGCAGCAAGCAGATTATCAAATGCATGCACTGTCCGCCATCCTCCTATTTCTTGACGGAAAGCCGGAGAGCTGTGTGGGGAAGTTGTTTCCCTCACATGGCCCGCTGCTATGCGATCAGCAAAGAATTTGTCGATCGCTATTACTTGTTAACGAGGCAATGGCCATTGCTTCATGACACAGTATATCAAACCTGGGATTAGGTCGATTTCGTGTCGAGTGCCTTTATCCTTAGGCAACTCGCACGGTACTGATTCAGGGAAGACATCCTTAAAATCTATTATAACCTTATATAGAGGGTTGTCTTCAAAGACCCCCAGGATTGGGACGTAAAACGTTCAATCCGAGTATTCTCATCGAGGACACTTTCGTCCATCGATGAGCTACTGAAAATCCGTTCGTTCTCAGTAAATACTATTGCCGACCGAATATCGACCATGTAGTTGTCATCTGTGACAAATACGCAGATCCGCTTGACTTTGCCACTACACAGATTACGCAGAACCGTTTCGGTTCATGCGTTGGCAATTGAGTTATCTCCGAAGTTAACTTCGGAGGCGCTATTAGATCAAGTGAATAAGCGCCTACACTTGATCCATTTTTTACTAAGATACTTATTGTTTCAATTTATTTAGACTTTATTTCCAGAGGTACCTGGCAACCTTTGACCAAAGGTTTCCGGTGAGAGATACACTACTCAATCTTGGGAGTCGCTTGAGACAAATCCTTCATACAAGGATTTGATTGAATATAGGGATGTATTACCTGTAGCATTTCCATACGAGCTGCCTAAGGATAAAAGCACTCGACATGAGATCGAGATCAAACCGGGCTCGAAGTAGTGTGTCATGAAACTGTGGCCACTGCCACGTGAAGAAGTACTTGCGATCGATAATTTTTTTTTGATCGATTAAAAGCGGGCCATGTAAGGGAGTCAACCTCCCCACAAAGCTCTCCGACCTTCTGTGCGCGAAAGGCCATAGAGGGTGGCGGATAGTGCACTCATTCAATAAACTGAATGCTGCAACGGTACCGGCTCAAACGCCCATTACTAGAAAAGACATAATTATAGATGATATGTCTAAGAGTACATCTTTTCATCTACGGATCTGATGGATGGATTTTATCAGATCTTTATGTGTGTACAGGACATCCCGTATACAGCAGTGAGCAGTCCCAGTGACATGCTCAAGGGAATGGCTAGTAACGCCACACAGGGGCTTAGTAACGCCCGTGCAGTATTCAACAGATGTGTAGACCGGTGCGAGAATTCGCCGCACCATATTTTGTGGATGGCGTGAGATCGAGTCACTCTGAAACAAGGCGTGTATACCCACACCCTGTTTGAGAGTGACTCTAATTCAGGGGGAATTCGCTCGAGCAAACATTAATCTAGCTTTTGCTCATCACGCATTGACTCAACAGTCAACGCGAAGGCAACCGATGCTGACCTTTTCAACATAAAAGAAGACAAAGTCAGCACTAGCAATGAAACTATTGCTGACTCTGCTAATAATGATGCTGATATATTCAGCATCGTGCAATAACGCACAGCCGATTGCGAAATCGCTGGCATCACAGACACATGGCGATTGCATCAAGCTTTGCTTGATACCTTCAAAGTTCGCTGACAATCAGCGTTCCATAACCATTTCTCGTCTTGTTTAAGGGACAAGATGAACTGTCATCTCCGAAAAATTGCGTGACTACTTATGCAAGTACGCCGCTAGCCCGAGGAACTTTCCAAGTCCCTTGACATCGATTTTGATCTTTTCGGGATCAGGGCGCACGCCGTGTTTACCGACAATTCACTCAAGAAGTGGTATTTCGCTTGCAGCTAATTACACTTCTTGAGATTTGCGTACAACTTATGCTTTAGCATAAGTGTAAGAACCTGACATATGTGAGTTTTATGAACTTCCACGTCCGTCTTTCCGTCCATAGCCCGGCAAGAATCACAATGACTAGTGAACGAGTGGACGTAACTCGTAGTTTTACTTCGGGGTCACGATTTGCACGTTCTGTGTAATTATCTGTTTTAGGATGGTCAGGTGCTGACAATTTCAAGCGT